>NC_045556.1:2657434-2817434 GCF_009769535.1 Thamnophis elegans | reverse complement strand
GGCCACATGACCACAGAGACGTCTTCGGACAGCGCTGGCTCTTCGGCTTTGAAAGGGAGATGAGCGTTGCCCCCTAGAGTCGGGAGCATGTATGTGCAAGGGGAACCTTTACCTTACCTTTACACAGCTGTTATTCTATACACCAGCTGCCTTACCATCTTCACCAATGCCTTTTTACCCCCAGCTTCTATGGCTAACTTTTATTAGAGAAGGTAAAACCTCTGCTTACGGCCATTTCACAACCGTTCAAGGTTACGACGGTGTTGAAAAAAGTGACTTATCACCAGTCCTTGCCATCCTGGGATCAAAATTTGGGCGCTGGGCAACCGGCGATTGCAATGTGCCATGCTCAACATTAGCGGCCAAATAAATCTCAGCCCACCTCAAAGGGTTGTTGTTGTGGGGGAAAAGAGGAAGGACTCTTAGCTCCGTTTTACTGCCTTGAGTTATTGAGACGAGGACAATAAAGGTGGAACCCAAATATATCCTTAAAATAAAAATAGGTAAATCAATATTCTTGTGGCCCCAGAAATGGTTTGATGACTGTTTCTTTCTCTTCATCCTTTCTTCACTTCCTTTTCTTCTTCATCATCATCCTGTTCTTCCTTGTCTCTACTTTTTCCTCTTCCTTCTCCTCTTCCTTCTGGTGATTCTCCTTTTTTCATTTTTCCTTCCATTTTTTCCTCCTCCTTATCCTTCCTTCTCTCCATCCTCCCCTCTTCTTCTTTCTTCTTGGCACTTACTGTCTGCATTCTTCCCTTCTCCTTTTTTCCCCTTCTCCCTCTTCCTTCCACTTCTCCTCCTCTCTTCTTTCTCCTCTCTTGGCACTTCCCTCCACATTCTTCTTTCCTTCCCTCTTTCCTTCTTCCATCCCTTCTCTACCTCTTTCCCTCCCTCCTTCCTCTTCTCTCTGCACTTCCCTCCTCATTCTTCCCCCCTCCTCATCCTTCCTTCTCTCCCTCCTCCCCTCTTCTTCCTTGCCACTTTCTGTCTGCATTTTTTTCCTCCTCCCTCTTCCTTTCACTTCTTCCTCTCCTTCTCCCCTTTCCCCTCCCTTCTTCTCCTCTCTTGGCATTCTCTCCACATTCTTCCCTCCTCCTTTCTTTCCCCTTTTCCTTCCACTTCTCCTCCTTCCTCTTCTTCTTCCACCCCCACCTCTCCCTCTTCCCCTCCCTCCTTCCTCTTCTCTCCGCACTTCCTCTCCGCATTCTTCCCTCCTCCTCCTCCTCCGGCCCGCCTCCCAAACAGCATCTCCGCCCCGCTGCCCCGCGAATGGGATGCCGTTTCCCCAGGCTGGGGCGGCGGTGGTGAAGGGGGAGGTGGGTGGGTGGGTGGGTTGAGCAGCCCCGGCGCCGGGAAGGGCTGGCCTCCTTCCCTCCCTCCCTCCCCCTCGCTCTGCTTTTGAGGAATCAGCGCTGCGAGGAAGGTTGGGCAACGGGTCCGCCCGGCTGGGCGGGGAAGAAGAAGAAGAGGAGGGGGCGGCCAAGCCAGCGGGAGCGGATCCATCCATTTCCTAATCCTTCTCAGCCTTCCCCCCCCCCCTCCCCGCCTTCTCAACACACACACACACACACATTCACACAGACTGCTCCTCCTCCTCCAGAAAGCAACAGTTCGAAGGAAAAGTCTGCCTTTCCACCCACCCCCCCCTCCTCATTTCCTCCCACTCGGGGAAGGGAGCCCATCCGAATCGGGAGGGGGGGAGAGATTTGCGCTTTTGAGACAGCGGAGAAACTTCCTTCTGCCTCCCCCCTCCCCAATTTATCTCTCTTTCTCCCTATCTCTTTTGCAAACGGGCGGGCTCCCACCCCCCCCTCTCCTCTTTTCCCCTCCTCCTCCTCTTCTTTCCCCCCCCAAACCCCACCCCGGGTTATTCTCCCCCCCCCCCTCTCCCATAGCTTTGGCCTGCTCTGTGGGTCGGGAAGCGAAGGAAGAAGCTTCTTGCAACAATTTGAGTTTATTTTGTTTGTTTCTTTTGCTTTTGATTGTTTTTCAAGCCAGAATTGTTGCAAAAGAAGGCAGAGAGAGAGAGAGAGAGAGAGAAGGGGTCCTCCTCTTTCTTCCCCCCCGCTCCCACGCCCACCCGCAATGCTCCGGAGGTCCGGAGTGGCCCAACCGAGCGAGCCAGCTTTTTCGGGCTGTTTTTTCCTTCGCCGCTGCTGGTTTCTCGCCTTCGCTTCGGATCGCTTCATTCGGATCCTCGGCTCGTCGCGGCCCTCCCCCTTTTGAGGGGGAGCCCGCGGGACCCCTCCCTTTTCGTTCCCCCCTCCCTCCTCCTCCTCCTCCCCCTCCCCCCGGCTCTTTTTCCAGCGCTCAGCCTGTCCCCAAGCGAAGATGCCCGGCTTGGATTTAGCGCGGAGGGCAGCTCTTGGCCGCTGAAGCCCCCCCCCCCAAAAGAAAGATCCACCCAACCCCCGCTGGCTTTGCCCCCTACTCATTAGATATCAACTAAAAGAGGAGGGGGCTTCAGGAGGGGTGGGGGGGGCGAGGCTGGCGACTTTGGCAAACTTGCGCCTCTTCCCCGGGCTGGCAGGAGCATGGCCGCGCAGCTGACTCCCGAGGAAGAGCAGGTAAGAGTGGGGGGGGGGGGAGACCCCCACCCACAAAATAAATTTGGGGAGGGGGGATTGTGGGGAGGGGGGTAGAGAAGAGAAAAAGAAGCGGGGCAGAGCGTGGCTGCCTTTGGCAATGACGTTGAATTGTTGGGATTTGGGGGGGGGGGTGTTGTTTTTTGCGATCCGAATTGGGGAGGGGGCGAAAAGGGGAGGAGGAGGAGGAAGGGGAGATGCAGAGGCCGAGCCCCTTCAGGCCTGGCCTTTCCTCTCTCTCTCGCCCCCCTCCCCTTCTAAAAGACATCCCCCCCCCCATCCACCCATCCCTGGATTTCTTCGGCCCATAAACGAAAAGGTGGTGATGATGAGCGGAAGTAGAAGGAGCTCGCGATCCTCCCGGGCTGGGCCCGGCTTTGGGGTTCGGGGGGGGGGGCGGCAAAGCTTTGGGAAAGGGGGGAGCCGCCTGCTGCTTTCCTAGGAGGTATTTAGACCCTCCCCCTTTTTTTCTCCCCCACTCCCACCTCCAAAGATCTCTTTGCAGGTCCTCTTGGCTTTGGGGGTGAATAAAGTCCAGGATCTGGGGGCTCTTTTTTTGCTGGGGTGTGTATGTGGGGAGGGGGCTATCTTGGCCCTGAAGAGTACAGCTGCTCCCTCTCCAGCCTTTGATGGACACCCCCCCTTTTCTGCCAGATCAGTGGAAGAGAGGAGGGGGAGGCCCAGGGGTATCTCCCTGGTGATGTTTCCATGGAAGTCAAGAGATTTGGGGGTTGAGATGCAGGCGAATCAGGCCCAGAGAGGAGGGGGGGCTTTCCCTTGCAAAGTGAGGGGAGCAGCCCCCTCCCCATTGTGCTAGCATCCCGTTTTGCACAGCCAACCTATGACCCAACCAGCAGGATGCAGACCCCCCCCCCCCCATCCAGGCTCTGTCCTCTCACTCCACAAATCCAAGGAAAATTTGGGCTGGGGGGACATTATAAAGGTAACCCCCCTTCTGGATAAAGAGAGCGTGGGGGGAGGAATGTCACTCTCTCATTGAAAGTTGGGGGAAGTGATCAAGCTGTTTCCCCTTTTTCTTAAGTGAACCCCAACATCTTGGATTTATTTCTCTGTCTCCTCTCTGTCTCCTCTTTCTCTCTCTCTTCTCTTTTCTGTCTGACTATCTCTTTTCTCTGTCTCTCTCTCCTCTGTCTGTCTGTCTGTCTCCCCCACCCTCTCTCTCTCTCTCTCTCTCTCTCTTTTCTGTCTGACTATCTCTTTTCTCTGTCTGTGTGTCTCTCTCTCCTCTGTCTGTCTGTCTCCCCCTCCCTCTCTCTCTCCTCTTTCTGTCTGTCTCTTCTCTCTGTCTCTCTCCTCTCTCTCTTCCCCCCTCCCCAGGATTGGTATGTTTTTTGTGGGGTGGGGAAGCAGATAATTGACTCCATTTTTTCCCCCATGTTAAAAAAAAAAAGGATTAGGGGGAGGATGTGAAACACAAACATGTAACAACCCCCTGGGTTCACATCTTTTAATGTTTTAGGAAGTGAGGCGGGAGGGTGGAGAAGTTCAAAGCAGCCCTAACCCTTCTGGGTGCCACTTCGCTCTTTTAATGTGTCCCCCCCCTTTTTTTTTAAATTAAAAATTAAAAAAACAACCCTTTTCCCAATCATGGAACTGGAGAGTGAGGAAGGGAGGCCGAAGAAAGAAAGAAAAAGAAAGTCTATACGCGATGAAAGGAAACTGGTTTTTCTAGAGAATCTCCTAGTGGGTGTTTTGAAGAGAGAGAGAAAAAATAGCTATGTAGCTTTATGCATCCTTGCTTTCATTTTAAAGCCTGCTGGTGGAATAGGTGTACTTCCTAAACTCTGACCAAATGCAATCCTTTTGGGAGCCCAAAAAGTACAATTATTGGGGAGCCCCCCCACCCCGAAATGCAATTCTTACAGGGTCATAACAAGGGAGGCGTTTTTTAGTTCTTTTTCCTTGGTGCTCTCTGAGTTTGCTTTCTTGCAGAGGTTTCGTGATCCAAACTAGGTAACATCATCCGTGCAAAATCGAAATTTTCTTCCCTTTTTAATCTCCTTTCTTTAGCCCAATCAAAGACATTTTTATTTAGCAGTAAGGCCTCACAATGCCCTCACACTGGGGGAGAAAAATGATCCTTTACAGATAGTGACAGATTAAATTGGTGTCCAAGGGATGTTTATATTCTGAGAAAGAGTTTAGAGTGTTTCTCAACCTTGGCAACTTGAAGATGTCCGGACTTCAACTCCCAGAATTCCCCAGCCAGCGAATGCATTCGCTGGCTGGGGAATTCTGGGAGTTGAAGTCCGAACATCTTCAAGTTGCCAAGGTTGAGAAACACTGGAAGGTCTCTGAATGGTTTGGACAGAGGTGCAAACCAGAAGCCAGATCAAATACATTTCCTAACGTTTTTGTTTTGTTTTTTCAAAATGTACAATATATCAGTGTTTCTCCACCTTGGCCACTTTAAGATGGGTGGACTTCAATTCCCAGAATTCTCTGCTGGCTGGGAAATACTGGGAATTGAAGTCCACGCATCTTAAAGTGGCCAAGGGGTGGAGAAACACTGATATATATATGTATGTGTTTGTGTGTGTGTATATATGTGTGTGTGTGTGTGTGTGTGTGTGTGTGTGTTGCATTTGTGCTGATAAATAAATAAAGGGAGACTAGTATAGATCTATTTCAAGCTATTTAGCTCTCATCAGCTAGCCATACCCTTACTGGGATTTGAACCTGGGCTTTGATATATATATATATCGTGTGTGTGTATGTATACACACACACACACACACACACACACACACACACACGATATTCATTCCAGCACTCTTGATAGTCTGTTTAGCAGCATTAAGCTATTCTATTGGTGTTTTATTCTCCTAAAAACACCATTGCCCTGGCTAGCAAAAAAGGAAATAAATATCTGAATTTCTCCTGGGGTTTTTTTCCCCAGTTGTTTTGGAGAAAGGTTACGCCTGGATGGCTGCGGCACCTCTTGAATTCCTGCTCCCTCCAGTGCATGCATGCGTGTTCCTGCTTTTTTCCCCCGTTGACTGTAAACGGCAAACGTGTGTTTGGGTTGCGAAGTTTTTGGCTTGTGTAATTTTCCACTTCTGCATCTCCGAGGCTTTAAGAAAACCAGGAAAGCGAACACCCCCATCCCCCCCAAAAAACAACAGAATTCTCCTTGTGCAGAATGGAGAAAAGACTAGAACAGAATTAATTTAGACTCTCCCCCCTCCCCTGCTCCCTTCCCCCCCCCACCCCGGAGAGATCTGGTTCTGTATGTTTGTCTTAACTTCAACTTTTCTGGGTGTGCCCGGGGGTGGGGGTGGGGGTGGTTGTGGTTGAAAGCTCTCGGTTTGAAACCCTAATAGGTCCAGGGTGATAATTGAGAAGCCAAGCTGATAATTGAGACTAATGAGAAGTTGAAAAGATACTGAATTCTGCAAAGCCAGCCATCCTTTTGACCCTGAAGGATGAAACGCAAGTGCTGAGTCAAGTTGGGCCAGGTCAAGTTGGTTGGGTGGTCCTACTGTGAAGGTCTCCCCCCATGCCACCCCCAGATCTGAATTTTGAGGACAGGCTCCTCAAAATATGCTTTTCTTGGTCAATGTAGACCTCCCAAATATCCGGGACTTCATTCCAGGTGAACCTTAGCATATCGCTAGTAACTCTGCAAGTCAATGCGTGAAGTCCACCCTTAACGCATCTCGTGGGTCCTTATGGACGTTCTGAGAATTCTCTCCTCTCCAAACACGTGCCGGACTTCCGGCGTCATCTGATTTGAAGCTGTGGCGTGATTCCCTATTTATGGAATTCCGAGAAGCTGTGGGACAACGGAGAAGTTGGCTGGTGGCCAGGATAGTCTTTCTGAGACCCACCATTCCTTGAAAGAGGAAAAGGTCTCCTTCAGATCCCCCTAGACATGTTTGTGAAGTCGGCTTGGCTTGGCGGAAGCCTTTTCCAAGGATATTTTGGGCCAAATAAATATTTCCCCCCCACCCTCCTCCGGTGCTCCCATCCAAGCGTTAACTCTTTCTTGCCCTCCCTTAAGCCTTGTTGAGATCGGCCATTTTAAGGCCAAAAAAGTCCCATCAATGAATTTGAGGTCGTTGCCTTTTTTTTTTTTTTTTTTGAGAAGAGGGAGTCATGAATGAGATCAGCCTCATTCATGCTCCGTTGACTGGGATCACAAACTCTCTACTTGCAAAAGGACAGAGAGATTTCTAACGAAGCGTTAAAAGGCAGCTGGGACAGGGAATTGTGTTCGGAGCACGAAATCCGTGGTGCTCTCTTCCCCAGGGGGAAAATCTGGGTCCCAGGGAAAAGAGGTGTCTCATTCATACACACACACACACACACACACACACACACACACACACACACTGTATGATTTGGAAACGGAATGTGCTATTGGAGGAATATTGAGCTCAGTACCCCTTAACCCTCAGCACATTTTAAGACTCTGCGTGGACTTCAACTCCCATAATTCCCCAGCCAGCCGATCAGATGGTGTCGGAAGTCCAACGCTCTACATGGGGCTGCCCCTGAAGAGTGTTCGAAGACTACAGCTGGCCCAGAACGCAGCCGCGCGAGCGATATGGGGTGTATCTAGATACACCCATGTTACAGCTATCCTCCGCGAGCTGCACTGGCTCCCCATTAGTCTCCGGACGCGCTTCAAGGTGCTAGTCGTTACTTTTAAAGCCCTACATGGCTTAGGACCTGGCTACCTGAGAGACCGCCTCCTGCCACTTACCTCCCAACGACCAACAAGATCGCACAGGTTGGGCCTCCTCCGGGTGCCGTCAACCGGACAATGCCGGTTGGCGGCTCCCTGGGGCAGGGCCTTCTCTGTTGCTGCGCCAGCCCTGTGGAACGATCTACCTGCAGAGATCCGGACCCTTACCACTCTCCCGGCCTTCCGTAAAGCCGTCAAGACCTGGCTGTTCCGGCAGGCCTGGGGCTGTTGATTGATATCCAGTCCCGCTTAGATGGAATGGATGATGTGGAATTTTAATTGTATTTTTTTATTCTTAAATTTTAAATGTTTCTTTGTCTTGCTGTGAGCCGCCCAGAGTCCCAATGGGAGTGGGCGGCATACAAATTTTATTAAACTCGTAAATGTGGCTTTGAATTCTGAGATGGAAGTCCGTCCATTTCCAAGTTGCTGAGGTTGAGAAACACTGACTGAATTGATCCTTAATTCAGAAATAGCATCTGCTTTCTAGGACAGAATAAATCGGACTGATTTCCCTGCTGTTCTGGCCTACAACCCCCATGATCCCTTGCCACTGAGTCACAGTTTCCCAACATCCAGAATGTCTGGAGGAAACTTAATTGGATTATCCTTGGGAGTCCAGTCATCTAGGAGAGAAATCCTGCAATACTGCAGATAAGAAATTATCTGCGATTAATTGCTTTCTTAAAATCAACTGGAATTCTTTTCAGTTGCAAAAGTTTAAGAGCCCTTAAATACTTTCCGCATGATATTTATCATCTCTTGCATTTTTATTCAGGTGCCTCTTTTTCCTCTTTGGGAAGGACCAAAATTCAGATACTCCAGGATGGAGAACTGTAAATGGGTGGCATTGCCCAATGAGACGAGCTGCAATTGGAGATAATAGCATCCTCAGAAGTCCTCGATTATAGATAAAACAGTATTGATATAAACCAGGGATCAGCCAACTGCGGCTCTGGAGCCGCATGTGGCTCTTTCAACCTTCTGCTGCCGCTCCCTCTCGCCAGTCGGTGCCACAATTTTGGGAGGAGTTTCCGGTTGGGGCGGGGAAGTACGGTGCGCCAGGAGAAGACTCTCATGTAAGGGGCGGGTTTTCCGGTCAGTTCCAAAATTGATAGGGTTTTCGGTTAGGGAAGGTAGAAGAAAAAGGACGCCGTGCTAGGAGGAGACTCTATGGTGGGGGAACTGGATTTCCGGTCGGCTCCAGAATTAAAAGGGGGGGCTTCCGGTTGGGACCTTTGTGGCCCTTTGAGTGTTTATGGTTGCCGACCCCTGGTATAAACTGTGGCCGGGTTGTGTCATGGTTCCAGAAATATTTCCTTATCGGATACCTCCTAATACATTCAATAACAGCAGAGCTGCTTACATCCTGGAAAAAAGTTCTTACAAAATTCAGGGAGCTACGGATAGTTCTCAATTTACAGCCGTTCCATTTAATGACCGATCAACGTTGCCACTGGAAAAAAAATGTGGCTTGTGGCCGTTTTTTTCACACAATGCAGCACAATGAATTTAAAAAAAAAAAAAGGACAAGCTGAATATATTAATAGATTGTAGAAATACACCGAAGGGAGGAGTAGAGGGATAGAAGAAAGAGGGGTAGAGAGGGTGGGAGAGAGGACTGGAGGGAGGGGGAGAAGGAAGGGAGGGAGTGTACCTGGAGAGAGGAGTGGCAGAGGGTGAGGGGAAGTAGGGTAGAGGGGAATGTTGGAGGGAAGAAGGAAAGTTGGAGGGGGGCGAAAGAAAGGGTGTATGGAGGGTCGAAGAGGTACATTGGGTTTCTATTTTGGGGGGTACTGTCAACAAGAGGAATGGCTGTGTTTATTGTTTAATGTTATATGGCCCCGGTTATGCACAGTATATATGTGACTGTACGAAAATGAAATGGAAAATAAAAACACATTTAATTAAAAAAAAAAAAAGAATTCCCATAGCAACCTCCTTTTTTAAAAAAGAATTTCTCTCTGTCTCTCCGAGCCGCCTAGATAGAAACATCTCAATGGAATTAGAAAGTTGATAGAATCCAATCCGGTCCTTGGCTGCCTTGGGAAGAGGCTTTTATTTTTGAAACCCGTTTCCTGTTGTCCCAGATGAGTGACGCCATTCGTTTCTCTCTCCCCCCCTCCCTCTCTCTCTCTCTCTCTCTCTCTCTCTGTCTGTCTCTCTCTCTCTCTGTCTCTCTCTCCTTTTGTTGGGGACTCAACAAAAGGGAAGTTGAGTAAGGATGGGAAGTATGTAAGAGCTTTTCACCTTTAAAAAAAAAGGAGATTACAAAGCAGCCAGGTAGCGCCTGAGCTGCATTTTGGGGGGGGGGGAATGAAAAAACTCGGGAGCGGGGTGACGAAACAGTCCTTTCCTGGGTTCTTTTCAACAATTAATGTGTTCCCGCCTGACATTTCCTTGTCCCCTCGTTTCATGGAAAACAAATCACTAGTTAATCATTGCTCGAAACCCGAAAGCACCTTTTCTTCTCAATAGTCCCATTTTTTTTTTGGCCCCCGTTTCTCAGAACTCAGAACTTACAACCGCATTTTTATTGTTTAAGCGAAACGTTGGTTAATCCAGTTTGGCAACAAAACGTTCTCGCCGCGGGTCGTTAAGTGAATCAGAGCAGCGGTTAAGTCAGGAACGCGGGGGTTAAGGGGACCCCGCCTGCCCCTTGGCTTTGCTTGCAAGGAGGTCGTAAAACGGGAATCGCTTGACACTGCAACCGTCGCAAATATGAGTCAGTAGCCCTGCATCCGAATTTTGGTCGTGTGAGCCTCAGGGAGGCTGCAGCGGTCGTAAGTGTGAAAAATGATTGTAAGTCGTTTTTTTGTAAGGTTGTTGTAACTTTCAAAGGGTCACTAAGTGAACTGTTGTAAGTCGAGGACTCCCTGGAGAGAGGAGCAACAGAAGCAATGGAGGCACCTTGCCGCAATCACGTGCTTGGCATTCAGATTGGCTTCATGCCATGGGAAGGCACAGGTTAAGGGACGCGGTGGCTCAGGGGCTAAGACGCTGAGCTTGTCGATCAGAAAGGTCAGCAGTTTGGAGGTTCGAATCCCCAGCGCCGCGTAACGGAGTGAGCCCCCGTGACTTGTCCCAGCTTCTGCCAACCGAGCAGTTCGAACGCACGTAAGAAATGCAAGTAGAGAAATAGGAACCACCTTCGGTGGGAAGGGAACAGCGTTCCGTGCGCCTTCGGTGTTGAGTCCTGCCGGCCACATGGCCACGGAGACGTCTTCGGACAGCGCTGGCTCTTCGGCTTTGAAACGGAGATGAGCACCGCCCCCTAGAGTCAGGAACGACAAGCACATACGTGCGAAGGGAATCTTTTTACCTTTTTTAAGGTTGTGTTAAATACAGCTCAACTTACAGTACATTTAGTGACTGAAGGGACAGCCATACTGAAAAAAGAAACTTGCTGTTATTTTTTTCCCCACACTTACAGCCGTTGCAGCATCCCCGTGATCCAAATTGGCCCCTGACTCATATTTACGACAGTGATCCCCTTTTGCGACCTCCTGATAAGTCAACGGGGGTGGGGTGGGAAAGCCTGATCCGCTGAACAGCCGTGTTACCCATTTAACAACTGGGATGATTCCCTTAACAATGGTGGCGAGAAAGGGGGGTGAAGCTCGTTTTGACAACCGTCTCGCTTAGCAATGTAAATTCTGGGCTCAGCTGTGGCCGTAAGCCGAGGACTGCCTGTATAACGCACCACCATCACGGTGCTCTGAGTAGGTCCTAGCCAGTTTTGGAGGCCGCCCGCTGTGCCAAGGCCTGGGCTGGCTGGGTCTTCTGGGTGGCAAAACCTTGGGGGATTTCTTGGAAAGAAAAGAGCTCAGAAGTCCTTGCACGAACCTCCCACCACCCCCCTCATGTCAACGTGGGAGGAGATAAGGATCCCGTGTCAATGTGGATCACCAGGAGATAAGGATCCTTTCAATGTCAAGCTGCTCTTCTCCCCCAGATCTCTTTGGCTCTTTGACTTTAACCTCGTCCTCAGGCGTCCCAGGAGCGGGGGGGGGGGGGGGGGGGGGGAGGAGGGAGCTTAATATTTGTAGTAGAGCATGTGGATCTCGCTTGCCAGCCAGGGAGGTAGGGCTTCACCAGGGCTTCTGGCTTTCGGAAATAACAGATGCATTCTTCAGGAAAGCAGGATGGTGGGGAGGGAGAGAATTGGGTCAATTGAAGCGGGGGAGCTGAAATGAATGTTTCTCTTCCCCCTTCCCCCCTCCTGAGTTTGAAAACTTCTCGAAAGCTAAGCCTGGTTAAGGCTTGTTCCAAAGAGGCAAACTCTTTTTTTTTTCAATGTTAGCTGAAAGTAATGGAACACGGCCCACGTTTAGAGGAAGGAAGGATGGATAGATGATGATTGATAGATAGATAGATGATAGATAGATAGATAGATAGATAGATAGATAGATAGATAGATACATAGATACATAGATACATAGATACATAGATACATAGATACATAGATACATACATAGACAGACAGACAGATCCTAGATATATACATAGATTATACACACACAAACATACACACACACAGTGACTAGAGATAGACAGATGCTAATGATACATAAACAGATATCTTTATTAATATTTATTTCTATAGGCAACACAGATAGATGGAGAGAAAGAAGGGGAGGGAAGCATAGAGAGACAGAAGTAGATATGTAGATACATAGATAAAAGATAAAAACAGAGAGAGGGAGGGAATAATAGATACAGATTTGATAGGTAGGTAGGTAGCTAGGTAGATAGATAGGTAGATAGATAGATAGATAGATAGATAGATAGATAGATAGATAGATAGATAGATAGATAGATAGATAGATAGATAGATACAGGGAGGAATATTGATATAGACTTCTATAGAGAGGCTGAATTCTTTGCAGTTTGCTGGATGCTGCTAAATGCAGCTTTTGGCCACGGCATCTCCGAAGCCCCCATTGGAGTCTTCCCCACAAACCCCTGGAGCAGAGGTGGCCCCCGGAGCCCTTGCCAGGCAAGCTGAAGCTGGCTAATGCAAGGGGGGGGGGAACCCACAGGCCTGCTCTTTTCCATGAGTCACTTCTCCGAGATGTTTGTCCTTCCATTAAAAATGAATGGCCACATAGTTCTCCCCCAACCCCCCCTCCCCCACCAAGACCCGGAGCGAGGAATTGGCTGGGAGTTTCCGTTCCAGAAATGGGCCCATTGGGAGCCCTGGAGCGGCCACGGAAGAGCCACGGATCGAACCCCTGGAGGGTGGAGCCACTTAGGCTGTTTTGGGGGGGGGCACGTGGATTTCAGCGGTTCAGTTGCCCCTTGGCTGGCTGACGTCGGGAAGAGAGTCCAGGTCCTCCTCGGCTTACGACCACGGTCGAGCCCCAGGTTTCAGTCGCTGAGCGAGACGGTCAAGCCGCCTGGGGAATTCTGGGAGTTGGGGGTCCACACGGCTTAAAAGTTGCCGAGGTTGGAGAGAGCCCCGATTTAGATCCTAGTTTGTTGTTTCTTCCGTGTGGTCTCCAAAGGCAAAACTACCAGGCAACCCTCGTGCTGAAGCTCCGTCCACCCATCATGGTGCAGCCCCAGGACTGTAGGTTAGGAGGGGTTCCTTGAAGGTCATCTAATCCAGCCCTTCTCGTTTCAGGCAATCCTTTCTTTCTTTCTTTTCTCTTTTTCCCCCCTCGTGGCATCCTTCTCTCTTTCCTCCCTCCGCGTCTCACAAGCATCTCTCCTCCTCCGTGACTCACCTCGTCTGACATTTTCATCTGCTGGCATTTTTGTTGTTATTTTTACAGTAAAAGGTGTGGCGGCTTGAAAATTGGGCACAAGGAACGGCTGATGTTTTTGTTAGGGATCTCTAAACCGGGATTGCATCTAAAGGGAGGAAGGGAAGGTGGCCAGAAGCAATTATGGATCTTCAACCCCAGTTAAGGACCGAGAGTCCTTTGACTTACGCCCTTTTTTTTTTTTTAGAGACTGTTCAAGGCTACGAGGGCCCTGGGAAAATCGACTTATGAACATTTGTTGACCCTTACGACCGCGTCACACGTAACCCGTGTGATCAAAATTTGGGTGCTTGACAACTGGCACGTACTTATGACGGTTGCAACATCCTGGTGTCGTACGATTGACACTGTGGTGACCTCCCCAGCCGGCTCCTGACCAGCAAAATCCATGGGGAAGATCGCAACTCACAATCCCATGAGGTTTCGCTTAAGGACTAGGGAGATTCCCTTAACGGCCATAGCAAAAAAAAAAAAAAAGCTCGTTAAATTGGGAGCGGTTATGCCAGGGGTCGGCAACCTTAAACACTCAAAGAGCCACAAAGGTCCTAACCAGAAGCCCCCCTGTTCAATTCTGGAGCCAACCAGAAGTCCAGTTCCCCCACACCAAAGAGTCTCCTCCTAGCACGGCATCCTTTTTCCTCTTCTAACTGGAAGTCCAGTCTCCCCCCCCCCCCCCGCCCCATAGAGTCTCCTCCTAGCATGGCATCCTTTTTCCTCTGCTGACCAGATGTCCAGTTCCCCCACCATAGAGTCTCCTCCTAGCATGGCATCCTTTTTCCTCTGCTGACTGGAAGTCCAGTTCCCCCACCATAAAGTCTCCTCCTAGCACGGCATCCTTTTTCCCCTGCTGACCAGAAGTCCAGTTCCCCCACCATAGAGTCTCCTCCTAGCACGGCATCCTTTTTCCCCTGCTGACCGGAAGTCCAGTTCCCCCACCATAAAGTCTCCTCCTAGCACGGCATCCTTTTTCCCCTGCTGACCAGATGTCCAGTTCCCCCACCATAGAGTCTCCTCCTAGCACGGCATCCTTTTTCCTTTGCTGACCGGAAGTCCAGTTCCCCCACCATAGAGTCTCCTCCTAGCATGGCATCCTTTTTCCTCTGCTGACCGGAAGTCCAGTTCTCCCCCACCATAAAGTCTCCTCCTAGCACGGCATCCTTTTTCCCCTGCTGACCGGAAGTCCAGTTCTCCCACCATAGAGCCCTGTCCTAGCACAGCATCCTTTTTCCTCTACTTGTCCTAACCGAAAGCCCTATCAACTGTGGAGCCGATCGGCAACTGGAAGCCGCAGCAGAGGGATGAAAGAGCCACATGCGGCTCCAGAGCCGTGGGTTGGTGACGCCTGGGGTATGCCATGCCTTGCTTCCCCATTGGACCACTTTTCCAGTTCTAATTCCCCCCCCAAAGCTTTTTATTTTTATTTCTCATACGTACATTCACAAATATACAATCTCATAACTACTATGAATAGTATGTTATCTTATAACATTTATAACAATTTATTCCTCCTAAAATTAAAAAATATAATCGAGATTGCTTTTCTACCCTCCTGTACACCCATCTTGTTTTGCAACAACCGTACTTCTTCTTCCTTCCCCTTTTCTCCTTCCCTCCCTTCTCTCCTTCTCTATTTTCTTCTTTTCCCCCTCTCCTTTCCCTTCTCTACTTCCCCTTCCTCTCCCTCACTCCTCCCTTCTTCTTTCCTTCCCTACCCTCTCTTCTACTCTTAATCCCCCTCCATTTCTTCCCCTCCTTTTCCCTTTCTTCTTTCCCTCTCCTCTTCCTACCTTCCCCTCTAGCCCTCTCTCCATTCCCTCTTTCCGTTGTTGTGTTTACACATTTTCCTCTTCAATCCGGTGTGTTTTCGGGATGGCTTTCCAGCAAATCCGGCTCTGTGTTTACATAACTCCCTCTTCCACCATTTCTTTCCCATTTTAAGAATGACACATATCCTTTAAACACCCTTTTCCCAGCTCTAATTGTGGTCGTGAGTTGAAGAGCTGAAATTTAAGTATTTTCCAAAACGTTGAATCGCTCCCGATTGTAAGGAAATTCTGTTGCTGAGTTTGCATCTCGTGCAGCCTCCAAGCTCAGGCAAAGATTAACTGTTTTTGCTCTCTTCCTTCCTTCCTCTCTCCTTGCTCTGCTCCGTCAAGGCCACCAAGCAGTTCCTGGAAGAGATCAACAAGTGGACCATTCAGTACAATGTCTCTCCCCTCTCTTGGAACATGGCTGTCAAGTTCCTCATGGCCAGGAAATTCGACGTCCTCCGGGCAATTGAACTCTTCCACTCCTACAGGGTTAGTTAAGGCTTGGACAATGCGGGGGGGGGGGTTGCTCTGAGTGGGTGGGCTCAGGGGGCTTCCCTGAATGGGTGGATTCACACAAGCGTAGATATCCATGAATGGCCTCGTTCCAAAACGGCTTCAAACCCCTTTGCTGGGATGTTTCCCAGAATTGGGTAAGATGCTGAAGCTTGTTGATCAGAAAGGTTCGGCGGTTTGAATCCCTAGCGCCGCATAACGGAGTGAGCCCCCGTGACTTGTCCCAGCTTCTGCCAACCTGGCAGTTCGAAAGCACGTCAAAAATGCAAGTAGAAAAATAGGAGCCACCTTTGGTGGGAAGGGAGCAGCGTTCCGTGCGCCTTTGGCGTTGAGTCATGCCGGCCACATGGCAACGGAGATGTCTCCGGACAGCGCTGGTTCTTCGGCTTTGAAACGGAGATGAGCACCGCCCCCTAGAGTCGGGAACGAGCAGCACCTACGTGCGAGGGGAACCTTTACCTTTTAGTTTAATGAAGGGAAGGACTACAAGTGACATGATAGCAATGTTCCAATATTTGAGGGGCTGCCACGAAGAAGAGGGGGGGTCAGCCTCTTCTCCAAAGCACCCGAAAGCAGGACAAGAAGCAATGGGCGGAAACTAATCCAGAAAAGCAGCAACCTGGAATGAAGGAGAAACTTCCTAACAGTGAGAGCAATTAACCAGTGGAACAGCTGGCCACCAGACGGGGCGGGTGCTTCTATCACTGGAGGGTTTCTAAGAAGAGATTGGGCAGCCACTTGTCCGAAATGAACTAGGCCCCCCTTGCTTGAGCAGGGGGTTGGACTAGAAGACCTCCAAGGTCCCTTCCAGGTCTATTCTGATGGCTTGATCTTCTCCCCACCTCTTTAGGAAACAAGGTTCAAGGAAGGAATCGTGAAGCTGAAACCGCACGAGGAACCCTTGAGGTCAGAACTCCTGAGTGGGAAATTCACCATCCTGGTAAGTTTTGCTTCTGGAGAAAAATAGGTGAAGCCAAAAAACCCTGGAAGGATTGCAGGGAAATTTGAAGGCTGGGAGAAATGCCCCGAAGCCTTGATAGAGGGGCATTCAAATAAGGATGGAGATGGTCTGAACAAGCTATGGGTAATCATATGCGCGAGGGGAACCTTTACCTTTTAACCCTTTTATGACAAACCTGTAAGCCCCCCCCCCATTAGCAGTTTCCCCATAGAGAGCTATGGCTAACAAGAATTTTATCCTGAAATGTTCTTGTTCCTTGATTAGAATAGAATAGAATAGAACAGAACAGAACAGAACAGAACAGACTAGAACAGGGAATAGAAAAGAATAGAATTCAGAATAGAATAGAATAGAACAGGGAAAAAGAAGGGAAGAGAAGAGAATGCACAATAAAATAGAATAGAACAGGGAGAAAAGAAGAGAAGGGAAGAGAAGAGAGAATAGAATAGAATTCAGAATAGAATAGAACCGGGGGGAAAGAAGAGAAGAGAAGGAAAGAGAAGAGAGAATAGAATAGAATAGAACAGGGGAAAAAGAAGAGAAGGGAAGAGAAGAGGGAAGAGAAGAGAATTCAGAATAGAATAGAACAGGGAGAAAAGAAGAGAAGGGAAGAGAAGAGAAGAGAGAATAGAATAGAATTCAGAATAGAATACAACAGAGAAAAGAAGAGAAGGGAAGAGAATAGAATAGAATTCAGAATAGAATAGAATAGAATAGAACCGGGAAAAAAGAAGTGAAGAGAAGGAAAGGAAAGAGAGAATAGAATAGAACAGGGGGAAAAAGAAGAGAAGGGAAGAGAATAGAGAATAGAATTCAGAATAGAATAGAACAGGGAAAAAAGAAGAGAATAGCAATAGCAATAGCAGTTAGACTTATATACCGCTTCATAGGGCTTTCAGCCCTCTCTAAGCGGTTTACAGAGTCAGCATATCGCCCCCACAGTCTGGGTCCTCATTTCCCCCACCTCAGAAGGATGGAAGGCTGAGTCAACCTTGAGCCGGTGAGATTAGAACCGCTGAACTGCAGATAACAGTCAGCTGAAGTGGCCTGCAGTACTGCACCCTAACCACTGCGCCACCTCAGCTCCTATTTCTTAGACATATATACAGAATCAGCCTCTTGCCCCTTCCTTCCTTCCTTCCTTCCTTCCTTCCTTCCTTCCTTCCTTCCTTCCTTCCTTCCTTCCCACTTATTTAGCAATAGCAATAGCAATAGCAGTTAGACTTATATACCGCTTCATAGGGCTTTCAGCCCTCTCTAAGCGGTTTACAGAGTCAGCATATCGCCCCCACAGTCTGGGTCCTCATTTTACCCACCTCGGAAGGATGGAAGGCTGAGTCAACCCTGAGCCGGTGAGATTAGAACCGCTGAACTGCAGATAACAGTCAGCTGAAGTGGCCTGCAGTACTGCACCCTAACCACTGCGCCACCTCGGCTCCTATTTCTTAGACATATATACAGAATCAGCCTCTTGCCCCTTCCTTCCTTCCTTCCTTCCTTCCTTCCTTCCTTCCTTCCTTCCTTCCTTCCTTCCTTCCCACTTATTTAGCAATAGCAATAGCAATAGCAGTTAGACTTATATACCGCTTCATAGGGCTTTCAGCCCTTTCTAAGTGGTTTACAGAGTCAGCATATTGCCCCCAATATATTGGTCCTCATTTTACCCACCTCGGAAGGATGGAAGGCTGAGTCAACCCTGAGCCAGTGAGATTTGAACCGCTGAACTGCAGATAGCAGTCAGCTGAAGTGGCCTGCAGTACTGCACCCTAACCACTGCGCCACCTCGGGAATAGAATAGAATAGTTGGAAGGAACCTTGGAGGTCTTCTAGTCCAACCCCCTGCTCAGGCAGGAAACCCTACACCACTCCAGACAAATGGTTAATCTTATACTTAATCTAGGATACAGGGGGGGAATCAAAGCCTACAGCTATTAAGAGCCAGGAGCATTTCCAAAATATTTGTGCTGCTGAATAACCCGGCTTCTACTGCCCTTCGTCACGGACGAACCCGAGTTCCTTGACCGCATGCCAATGATCACCATTCTCCGTGGTTTAGCAGAGGTTCATATCAACCCTCGCTGATATTCTTCCCCCTGCTTTCTTTGCAGAGTGTGCGAGATCCTTCCGGAGCCTCCATTGCTCTCTTCACTGCTAAGTTGCACCATCCCAACAAAAGTGTCCAACATGTGGTACTTCAGGCCCTCTTCTACCTGCTGGACAGGGCAGTGGAAAGGTAAGGAGGGCTATTTGCAGTCCAATTGGGCACCTGGTTTTGACTTCGAGAGCCTGGAGCGATGGATAGCAATAGCAATAGCGCTTAGACTTGTATACCACTTCACAGTGCTTCACAGCCCTCTCTAAGCGGTTTACAGGGAGGAAGGAAGAGCACTTAGACTTATATACTGCTTTACAATGCTTTACAGCCCTCTCTAAGCGATTTACAGAGTCAGCCTCTTGCCCCCAACAATCTGGGTCCTCGTTTTACCCACCTCGAAAGGATGGGAGGCTGAGTCAACCTTGAGCCTGGTGAGAATTGAACTGATGGCAGAAGGGAGAGTTAGCCTGCAATACTGCATTCTAACAGGAAGGAAGGGAGGAAGGAAGGAAGGAAGGAAGGAAGGGTACTTAAGACTTACAAACTGCTGCTTTACAGCCCTCTCTAAGCGGTTTACAGGGAGGAAGGAAGGAAGAGCACTTAGACTTATATACTGCTTTACAATGCTTTACAGCCCTCTCTAAGTGATTTACAGAGTCAGCCTCTTGCCCCCAACAATCTGGGTCCTCATTTTACCCACCACGGAAGGCTGAGTCAACCTTGAGCCTGGTGAGAATTGAACTGATGGCAGTAGGCAGAGTTAGCCTGCAATACTGCATTCTAACCGGAAGGAAGGAAGGAAAGGAAGGGAGGAAGGAAGATAGCAATAGCGCAGACATATACCGCTTCACAGTGCTTTTACAGCCCTCTCTAAGCGGTTTACAGAGTCAGCCTCTTGCCGCCAACAACAATCTGGGTCCTCATTTTTGAATTAGGCTGGGCTTTTCGGTGCGAGCCTCAACTCCCTCTCTTAATCCTCGTGGAGGCGAGATGCGATCCAGGCTGCAACTTTGCACGTGACGTTAAATCAGTGGTTTTCCTTCCCACAAACTAGCTTTGAAACTCAGCGGAACGGACTGGTGTTTATCTATGACATGGCGGATTCCCACTATTCCAACTTCGAGCTGGATCTCAGCAAGAAGATCTTAAACTTGTTGAAGGTAATGAGAAAGCGGCCGTTACCCAAACTGACCTCGCTTGGAACTGCCCCTGGGAGCGCAAACCCCCCAAACCAGAAGTTCTGCTAAGAAAAAGCTTCAGATGTTTGGCTTCCCTTCTTGGGCATTGTCCAACTTCGTCAAGGTCCCTGTCCCAACAGATACTTCCCCCCCCAAAATGTTTCCCCAGATGGAAATGTTTGGTAGTCCATGGAAACTGTGTTGGGTCATACCTAGGAATTGGGTTAGAAGCATTACGTGGTAGCCCTGATGGGCGAGGAACCATTTGCTGCTCTCTTACGTGTTTATGGAGAGCAACCACGAAGTTCTTGAAGGCCGTCACGAAAAGGTCTCAATAAAGGGGGATATTGACAGTTCAGGGTTGAAATGAGAAGTCCCTCGAGCTCTCTGAGTTTGGTAGGTCCCTTGCAGATGTTTCATGATAGCCCTGATGGGCGAGGAACCCTTTGCTGCTCTCTTACGTGTTTATGGAGAGCAACCACGAAGTTCTTGAAGGCCGTCATGAAAAGGTCTCAATAAAGGGGGATATTGACAGTTCAGGGTTGAAATGAGAAGCCCCTGGTGCTCTCTGAGCTTGGTAGGTCCCTTGTGGATGTTTCAGGATAGCCCTGATGTGTTACCCAAGGAGGAGCCATTGGGGGCACCCCCTGACCCCAAGCCTCGCATGGAAGCCATATTTTTTATTTTCGGCCAGTTTATCCGGCGTAATGAAAACCTTTTAATTGCCCAACACAAGGCTGTTTCCTTCATGAATCAAATATAAACCACAGAGCTTTTAATCCAGCCATCTACTGGCCCGAATGTTGACCTGCTGGTAACCATCTCCTGTTCATCATCAGCCCTGCAGTTCTCCTCAAGCCACGGATGAAGAACTCAGGGACAATTTCCCAGGGGGGGGGGGAGTTTAAAAACAAGCCTTTTCCTGTCTGAAAGTGCCCTTTTCGGGAGAAAAAAATGTCAGCCAAGCGCAAATATTTGAGATCCTCGAATGTGGTCATCTGGTTAAAGTCCTCAGCCGGTCAGTTGACCCAGAGCATGGGGAGCTTCTCTGAAGGACCATCACGAGGGGACTGAGGACAGAGAAGAATTAGAGGTGGAGTCCCTCTGGCCCCAGGGAATCTCAACCGTGGTTATCAGTTGGGTTCCCTTGGCTCAGAATTATCCCTGAGCCCCAACTCTTCCTTCTTTTTGATTTCAATTTAAAGCAGCAGTGACTTCCCCCCCCCCCCAAAAAAAGAGAGAGAGATAATACCTACAAATGGCAGATACTTATTGAAGTTATACAATTAAGTGCTTGGCATAACCTTAGTGTGGGATAGTAGTAAGATATAAAAAAGAAATATTTATTTAGCGAATGGCACATCCCATTTCGATAAAAACACAAGAGATAAAAAAATACAAAATGCATAGGCACCAAAGACAAATTCCTTGTGTGCCCAACCACACTTGGCCAATAAAGAATTATATTCTATTCTATTCTCTATTCTATTTCTATTATTCTATTCTATTTCTGTATATATTTATATTCTATTCTATATTCTGTTCCATTCCATTCTATTATATTATTCATTCCAATATTTATTTTATTCTACTCTACTCTCTATTCTATTCTATTTCTATTATTCTATTCTATTTCTGTTTATATTTATATTCTATTCTATATTCTATTCCATTCCATTATATTATATTATTCATTCCAATATTTATTTTATTCTACTCTACTCTCTATTCTATTCTCTATTCTATTTCTATTATTCTATTCTATTTCTGTTTATATTTATATTCTATTCTATATTCTATTCCATTCCATTATATTATATTATTCATTCCAATATTTATTTTATTCCACTCTACTCTATTCTATTCTCTATTCTATTTCTATTATTCTATTCTATTTCGGTTTATATTTATATTCTATTCTATATTCTATTCCATTCCATTATATTATATTATTCATTCCAATATTTATTTTATTCCACTCTACTCTCTATTCTATTCTCTATTCTATTTCTATTATTCTATTCTATTTCGGTTTATATTTATATTCTATTCTATATTCTATTCTATTCCATTCCATTCTATTATATTCTTTATTCCAATATTTATTTTATTCTACTCTCCTCTCTATTCTATTCTATTCTATTCTCTATTCTATTTCTATTATTCTATTCTATTTCTGTTTAAATTTATATTCTATTCTATTCCATTCCATTCTATTATATTATTCATTCCAATATTTTTTTTATTCTACTCTACTCTCTATTCTATTCTATTCTACACAACATGGCTTGGAATTATTGTGACACCAAGATCTTTCATCGCAGTTTCTTTCTTTTTATTAATTGGTCATTTTTGAACACAGCCATGACCTGTGGCTCTTCAGTGGGATCTGCAGCCATTCGTGACCTCCTTCCCAAGCATCCACTAACATCTCTGATCATGCACAGACAAGGATATTTGTTCCCTGAGCCCAACCAACTGCCAAGGGCTGGGCTGGTCTTTATTCAGGCAGTTTTCATCAACAAATCTTCAAGTTGTAGAAAAAAAGTAGGGAATTTCTGTTCTTCTGAGCCTGTTAGCCTTTACTGGCTGAGATGGGCCTCAAATTTACTTCAAAGCAAATCCACTTTGCAATTTACTTTTTACCAATTTCTACTCTTTCCAATGTACTTGGGCCTCCCCCTACTGGCCAGAGGGAGGAAAAGCAGGCAAAAATCCCCCTTTTGAGTTAAAACACCGTTCTCAGGAGTCTAGGATCTCCTGGTGGCCTCTTATCCTCTCTCCCAACCCTGTTTAGCTAGGTGCTCCTCCTTACCTGCTCAGGTAAATCATTGCGGTACTATTGAGGGTGTCGTTGCTCGACTGTGTTGAACGAGGATGTTAAGGGCTGTAGTCGTGTAATTCAGCACAGACCGTAGTCTAGTTGTGAATGACACACACAGAATACAAGAACAGTTAAAGGAAGGAAGGAAGAGAAGAAAAATTGCAAGGAATATCAAAAGGAAGTCCCTTCCCCCCTAATAACTGGCCTTTGATCCATTGATGAATACAGATTTCCAATAAGTACCAAATCTCCCTTATTCCACATTCAAAATTTGGGTTTCCCTTGACAACAATTCTTAACAGTCTAATCTTCAATGATCCATTTGATGAGGATCGATTGTCCCCCCCTGCAATTCTGCTTCTCGTTCTACGATTTATCCTGCTCTTTATCTGTACCAAATCCTATGACAAATTTCCTGTATTTTATTTTTCTGGCCTTCATTTCTTGTCTGTTTTCCTTTTTCTTCCAAAATGCTGATTTAAAAAATAATGGAATATTTTTCTAACTATCTCCTTGGTTTCCAGGGAGCCTTTCCAGCACGCCTGAAAAAGGTCTTCATCGTAGGAGCCCCCATGTGGTTTCGAGTTCCCTATTCTATCATCAGCTTGTTGCTTAAAGAGAAATTACGAGAAAGGGTGAGTTGCGCCAGGAGAAGACATCGCGGGAGGCTAAAAGGATGAACCAGCCATATTCACACGCCCAGTTGAGAAATTTAGGCTGAGTGCAGGGAAAACAGACAATGCGCTATGCTAGGAGCTGTGGAAGTTGGAACTAAAATGACAAATGAGAGCCAGTTCGGTATAGTGGTTCAAGTGCTGCCTTAAAAACCAGGAGATTGTGAGTTCTAGTCCTGCTTTAGGCATGGAAGCCGGCTGGGTGATTTTGGGCCAATCACCAGGAGACAGTGAGTTCTAGTCCTGCCTTAGACTTGAAGACCAGCTGGGTGACTTTGTACCAGTCCCTTTCTGTCAGCCCAACCCATCTCACAGGATGGTTGTTTTGGGGGAAATAATAAGAGTATTCGCCACCTTAAGTTACAAACTTGATATTTGGCACGTATGTTTCTCTTGGCTTCTAGGTGCTTGCTAAGAAAAGATTTTTTTCAAAATGACCATCAAGATCATTAGTATTTCTCTACAGATGTAAAGAAAGATGCTGTACTTGTTTCAATTAAAATTAAAAAAACATTTATTAAAAAAAAAAGATCGTTAGTATTTCTTATATTATTATTAACACACTCTGATGCTAAGGAGTTAGATGTTCTACTCCCCCTCCCCACCTGAAAAGAACTCTGTTCTAACTGCCACTCGGGCGTGACCAGCGCATGACTCACCCGGCCTGGGAGTTTAGACATTCTACTCCCCCTCCTCACCTGCAAAATGTTCGGATGCTAAGGGGTTAGACTGAGGGAGAGGAGGGGATAAGATTAAGATAGGAGAGTCCTCTGTGGGGCAAGACTGAGGGAGAGAAGGGGAGAGGAGAGGCCGATCCGTTATTACTCATTAATTTTCAAGCTGTAAGTGTCGATTTATTCCATAGTTCCGTAGCAAAAGGGTGGGTATCCAGCTAGTAAAGTAATAAAAGCAGGATTTTTTTTTTTAAAAAAATCTAATATATCAGGAATTCAGTGCAAACCAACCAAAATGGTTGCACTTTGAATACGGGGAACCTTCGCTCCCCTCAAAAAAAGGGCAGGGAATAAAAGTTTGTGAGGCCCTTTTGATTAGCACTGCCATGTGCTGCTTCCTCCTCTTTTTAGGTCCAGATGGTGAAGATGTCGGAGCTCAGGCAGCACCTGCCCCAGGAGTGCCTCCCCGAGTACCTGGGGGGCTCTCTCAAGCTGGACCCCCTCAGCTGGAACTGCAGGTTCCTCCCGCAGCAGAACGGGCACCCGGACCCCCTGGATGAGCTGATCCTGGTCCCTCTGGCTCCACCTCGGGACAACGGCTCCGTCCATGTGCCCGGGCCCAAGTCCATGACTCTGACCGAACTTCTGGAGCACGTCAACCAGAAGCAGAAGCGAGGAATTTATGAGGAATATGAAGGCATTCGGCACCGGAGCCCCACGGGCACCTTCGGCTGTTCTCTGTAAGCACCCAGGAGGGCGGGAGGGTCTGAGGTTGGAGAATAAGAGGGTTGGGAGGGACCTGGGAGGTCTTCTAGTCCAGCCCCCTGCTCAGGCAGGAGACCCTAGACCATTTCAGACAAACGGCTGTCCAGTCTTCTTCTTAAAAACTTCCAGTGTTGGAGCATTCACAACCTTATGTGCGAGGGGAACTTTCACCTTTACCTTAAAAGAAATTTAAAGAAATGTTCCTGGTGCTTTCCTTGTTCATGTTTCTGCCCTCCTTTCCAGGGCACCTTTGAACCAGGAGAAAAACCGATACGGCGATGTTCCCTGCCTTGATCAAACCAGGGTGAAGCTATCCAAACAGTTCAACTATCAGGAGGTGAGTGGAACTGATGGGAATTTCTGGGGATCGAACCCCCAAATCACAGCAAAGAATTCCATCTCCGGCTGCGCAATTGAAGCAGGTTTGAAACAGACCTTTATAATGGTCGTGCTAACGGCCAGGGGTGTTGTGGGGGGGGAGGGGGGGGGGGACTGGATATTTTCCATAGGGGGCATTCGTACACTGCCTAGGGGGAAGTTGGGCTGTACGTCAACTGAACACAATTTAGAATTGAAAGGTATTTGGGACAAAGAGAAATAGCAATAGCACTTAGACTTATATAGTGCTTTTACAACCCTCTCTAAGCAGTTTACAAGTCAGCCTGTTGTCTCTGGGTCCCTCATTTTACCCACCTCAGAAGGATGAAAGGCTGAGTCAACCTTGACCCTGATGAGATTCGAACTGCCAAACTGCAGCTAGCAGTCAGCTGAAGTAGCCCACAGTGCTGTACTCTAACCACTGCGCCATTATGGCTCGAGGGAGGGAGGAAGGCTGAGTCAACCTTGAGCCAGTGAGATTCGAACTGCCAAACTGCAGCTAGCAGTCAGCTGAAGGAGCCCGCAGTGCTGCACTCTAACCACTGCGCCACCTCGGCTCTATAGAAATCCCTTTCTATGAAGAAAGGGAGCAGAAATCCCTTCTGTTCAATTACAGACTTCACCATATAAGCAGATTTAAAACTTGCAGTTATGATGGAGGGTCAAAAAAAGCACCTTCTTTCTCTCCGTATTTTCTGCTCCGCTGTTCACCCCTATGCTAAAGGAGATAATCGGCTTTAAGCACGCAAGGGAGTTGCCAAAGATTGCATATATTGTTCCGCGCAAATCATTTAGTGGAATACGGGGGTATATGCTCTTCATGTTTTAAAGCCTAATTACAGAACATGGGATCATGCAGATAAAATGTAAAATTCTGTTTCCCGGCCCGGAGAAAACTTTTGGGGTCTTGTCATTGTTAAGAAATAGAAAGGAAGAGGTTGTGGGAACAGTTAAAGTTCTCTTTTTGTCTGAGAACATAGGAAAAGTACTACTGGTTGCAAGAGAGAATAGCAGATGGATGAAGAAAGTTGTGACTACGAAACTCCGGTTTCATGGGCCTTTTGTTTAGGAGTAGGGAATAAAATCTGATATTTTTTAATATTGCAAAGCACCAAAAATACTTACGCAGGTGGCGCAGTGGTTAAATGCAGCACTGCAGGCTACTTCAGCTGACTGCTAGTTCTGCAGTTCGGCTGTTCAAATCTCACCGGCTCAGGGTTGACTCAGCCTTCCATCCTTCCGAGGTGGGTAAAATGAGGACCCAGATTGTTGGGGGCAATATGCTGATTCTGTAAACTGCTTAGAGAGGGCTGAAAGCCCTATGAAGCGGTATATAAGTCTAACTGCTATTGCTATTGCTAAATAAGTGGGAAGGAAGAAAGGAAGGAAGGAAGGAAGGAAGGAAGGAAGGAAGGAAGGAAGGAAGGAAGGAAGGAAGGAAGGGGCAAGAGGCTGATTCTGTATATATGTCTAAGAAATAGGAGCCGAGGTGGCGCAGTGGTTAGAGCGCAGCACTGCAGGCTACTTCAGCTGACTGCAGTTCTGCAGTTCGGCTGTTCAAATCTCACCGGCTCAAAGGTTGACTCAGCTTTCCCTCCTTCCGAGGTGGGTAAAATGAGGACCCGGATTGTTGTTGGGGGCGATATGCTGACTCTGTAAACCGCTTAGAGAGGGCTGAAAGCCCCATGAAGCGGTATATAAGTCTAACTGCTATTGCTATTTATCTTTGCCCAACACCAAATGTAGCACCTGTAGGTTTGACAAACACAATTGTGTCTCTACAGATGACCGACTACATCAATGCGAGTTTCATGGATGGGTACAAGCAAAGGAACGCTTATATCGGCACTCAAGGTATTTATGGCCGCAAAGTCAGGGTTCCAAGTAAGACCCCCCCCCCCCTACAAAAGAAGACCCCCAAGGCTTAAGTTTCCCCAAAGTTCCATTTTATTATGGTTTTTTTTACCCAAGAGACAGAAATAATATGAGAATTATATTGGATGCATTCGAATATTACGAAGTATACCCCGGGAAACAAATGGCATTGTTATTTTTGGATGCACAGAAAGCTTTTGATAATGTAAATTGGCAATTTATGATAATGCAAACTGCAAATGATGGACTTTGGGGAGGGATTCATAAATATGGTTAAAGCTATTTATAAAGAACAACAGGCTAAGGTGATGGTAAATGGAGATATGACAGAAATTGTGCCGATTAGAAAAGGGACCAGACAAGGGTGCCCGCTATCTCCACTGTTATTCATATTGACACTAGAAGTTTTGAACAGAAAGATAAGGCATGATATAAAAGGAATGGAAATTTAAAAAAGAAGAATATAAATTGCAAGCATTTGCAGATGACTTGGTATTTATTATTGAAGATCCAGTAAAGTTCTATTTTATTAGAGATGTCATATTGGCCCATCTGGGCAAACCCAAATCTGAAAGCTTCCAGGTTTTCCCCACCCAAGTCCAAGTCCCTGCCCAGCACCCACATATCCGTCACATGATCCAATCAGGTACCATCCAAACCAGGAAATGCCTCCCAGTCACCTCATCACAGCTGCAGGACACGATGACCTTGACTTTCTGAGAAAGAATGTTGTTATGGCTACATAGCATCCATACTCTGTATAATCCCCCCTCCAATTTTCCCACAGTAAAAAAAATGTGGCAGGCCTGAAGTCCGAAAGGTAAAACGATGGCTTCCAGGTCTTGGAAAACATCACCTGGTTCTTTAGAAATCATAGAAAAGAGGCAACATCTGCATTCAGAGTCTGGAGTCTTGTCAAACCACAGCTTCCCTCTTCTGCCCTGGCTCAACAGGTGTGCTTTGCATGTCTGGTGCTCCAGAAAAACCCAATGCCTTTTTTATCAGGTTAGACTCGAAGTCTTATCACGCTATCTTGCAACTAGAAGCAACCAGATTGTTGCTAAATTTTGGCCCTGCCTAGTATTTGACGTCCTTGGCATATGATTCTTAATGGAACTGCCCATTTATGTTGTCTGCCATAATGGCCTAAAACAGGCTGGTCACATGACTGGCCCAATTTTATGACCTTTTTTGCGATGATCATTGCGTGGACTAATAATCCACTGTGGCACAGTTTTGTCAAAACCCAGAAAAGCACTGAGTGCTTTCTTACTCTCTTGAAATCCCCTTCTCTCCAATATTTCCACTCCACAAGGAAGGGAGATAATGGGCCAGGATCAGGACAACCTACATTTAATATCATGATGATCACATGGCTGAGGGACACTGCGCAGGTCATAAATGGAGGACATTGGTCATAACGTTATTTCTTCTGCATCATTGTGACAACTTGAGAGACCGCCTGCTGCCAATCACCTCCGCTAGACCGATTAGATCCCACAGATTAGGCCTCCTCCGAATTCCATCCGCCGGCCAGTGCCGACTGGCGACTACTCGGAGGAGAGCCTTCTCTGTGGCTGCTCCGGCCCTCTGGAACGAGCTCCCCGTGGAGATTCGAACCCTCACCACCCTCCAGGCCTTCCGCAAAGCCCTTAAAACCTGGCTGTTCCGACAGGCCTGGGGCTAAAGAGCTGTTGCCCCCGTCTCGAATGGTATGACTGTTGTGTGTTTTTAAATTATGTATTGTTATGTTTTGTCTTTTTATTTTCTGTCTGTACCCCCCTTCCCTGATTTGAATTGTGAGCCGCCCTGAGTCCCCTTCGGGGGGAAAGGGCGGCATATAAATATAATAAAATCAAATCAATCAAACTTCAAAGGGTCCCTGAACAAAGCAGTAAGTAAGCGAGGACTAACTGTAGTATGTAGCTTTCAACAGCGTCTTTTTGTTTCCTGTTTCATTCTAGGGCCATTAGAAAACACGTACAATGACTTCTGGCGGATGGTGTGGGAACAGAATGTGCTGGTGATCGTGATGACTACAAGGTAACTGTTGCGGAGCTGGCAGCCGATTCGGAGAGCGAGGAGGGTTGGGGAGGAAGATGGGCCAGTCCTGGAGTCTGGGGAAGGTTCGAACGAGGGCTCTGCGTCGGAGGCAGAGAGGGGGCCAGGGCCGTATGCCAGTTATCAGCTGCCTTCGAAGTCAGACATCAGTGAGGCAGAGGAACAGCTGGAGCCTGTTCCCAGTGTGCACATGCACAGAGTTGCCAGGCGAAGGGAACAGCTAAAGAACAGGGGTCGACTTGGGAGTAAGGCCACAGGGGGGACGGTGAATGGCCCCTCCCAGAGGAAATAAAAGAGGAGCGAAAGGGGAGTGGAGTTTGCAGGAGACCATTAGTTTGCTTAATTGGTTCGTGACTCTCCGAGAACTCCTTGTCGAGTTTTGCAGAGATCGGCCTGGCAGCTCTCCAAGCCGGATGAAGTCTGTGACTTTAAATCCTCTCTCGAAAGACTTTGCTGGAAGTTGAAGGAGCAAAATTCACAGTCAATTAATAAAAGGGTTTTTTGTCAGGACAAGGAGTTGGCTTCATGCTCTCGGGAAGCCTCGGTCAGAACACTTAACATATCTGTGCATCAGTAAGCATGATCTTGATGGGTTTTAGGAGAGAGGGTGACTGGCCCATTCGCACTGATGCTCTTCCGAAAACGCTCTTGACTTGAGACGTCAAGCCAAAGCCAAAGCTCTTCTGGTTTTGGACTTGACGTCTTATGCTAACTGGGCGCCAACTGTGGTTCCTTCAAATGATGTCTCTTCATGCTTCCATTGGGCTCCAAGCTGACCCCTTCCGGGTATGCACCCATTCCATATTCTCCTTTTCTTCTTTCCATGAAAGGATTGAAGAAGGAGGCAAAAGGAAGTGCGGTCAATATTGGCCCCTGGAGAAAGACTTCCAGATCGGCTATGGAACCTTAACGGTTACCAACCTTGGAACGGAGAACCTCAACCATTACAAGAAGACACTCCTGGAGATGTTTAGCTGTGAGGTAATTGCATCAACTCTTCGTCCAAGGGGTATCATCACAGAAACAATCCTGGTGGGTCTCCAGATTTCTGGTCCTCAACTCCCTCATTTCCCATTGGTTTGGCTCCATAGCAGTGTTTCCCAACCTTGGCATATCTAAGATGGGTGGACTTCAACTCCCAGAATTCCACAGCCGGCCATGCCAGCTGGGGAATTCTAGGAGTTGAAGTCCACTCATCGTCAACCTTCTGAGGTTGAGAAACGTTGATCTAAAGGGAGCCATAGGGGTCATTGACTCCCAAGCAGAATAGCAATAGCAGTTAGACTTATATACCGCTTCATAGGGCTTTCAGCCGTCTCTAAGCGGTTTACAGAGTCAGCATATCGCCCCCACAGTCTGGGTCCTCATTTCACCCACCTCGGAAGGATGGAAGGCTGAGTCAACCTTGAGCCGGTGAAATTTGAACAGCCGAACTAGCAATAGCAGTTAGACTTATATACCGCTTCATAGGGCTTTCAGCCCTCTCTAAGCGGTTTACAGAGTCAGCATATCGCCCCCACAGTCTGGGTCCACATTTTACCCACCTCGGAAGGATGGAAGGCTGAGTCAACCTTGAGCCGGTGAGATTAGAACCGCTGAACTGCAGATAACAGTCAGCTGACGTGGCCTGAGACAACCCATCCTTGCAATAGTGGCAGGAAGGTGATGATCTGAAACGTGGGATCAACACTCTCTCTACTTCGCCCTCTTTCCAACTGCCTACAGAACCGCGAGAGACGCCGGGTGACCCATTTCCAGTACGTGAGCTGGCCCGACTACGGGGTCCCTTCCTCGGCGGCCACACTCATTGACTTCCTGGGAGCCGTCAAGCAGCAGCAGAGGGTGGCCGTCAGCGCCTTGGGACCACGCTACAAAGGTCACCCGGGCGGGCCACCCATTGTGGTACACTGCAGTGCCGGTATCGGGAGGACAGGTAACTAAAATTGTCCTGGGATCTTGAGTGGAGGGTTAGGTTTCCAAGAACTTCAGAAACTTCTTTCCCATGGTTCCACCTTCTGCCTCCCAGCATGCCCCATCTAGCAAAGTCAGAGCTTAGGAACCTGGGAGTTGAAGTTCACGCCCCTCTTGGAGGCCCACATTGGAGAAGACTTCCCACTTGTAAAAGTGGAAGTAGAGGAGGTCATTTCCTCTTCCTTTTAAATTTTTGGGATGCAGAGAAGTGATCTTCTCCAACCTGTGTTGGTGGCCCACCAGCAGAGCTGGCAGCAGGAGGTTGGGGAGGAACCTGGGCCAGTCCTGGAGTCTGGGGAAGGCTCTGAGGAGGGCTCTGTATCGGAGGCAGAGAGGGGGCCAGGGCCGTATGCCAGTTATCAGCTGCCTTCAGAGTCAGACATCAGTGAGGCAGAAGAACAGCTGGAACCTGTTCCCAGTGTGCGCATGCGCAGTGTTGCTAGACGAAGGGAAAAGCTAAAGAACAGGGGTCGACTTGGGAGGAAGGCCACATGTGGACGGTGAATGGCCCCTCCCAGAGGGAATAAAAGAGGAGCGAAAGGGGAGTGGAGTTTGCAGGAGACCATTAGTTCGCTTCATTGGTTCATGACTCTCCGAGACTCCTTGCCAAGTTTTGGAGCAATTGGCCTGTCAGCTCTCCAAGCCAGATAAGGTCTGTGACTATAAATCCTCCTGTGAAAAACCTTTCTGGGAGGAATTTGCAAATTAATCAGAGGTTTTTGTCGGGACCAGCAGTTGGCTTCAGGCTCTCGGGAAGCCTAAGTCAGAACTCTGCCCACTTGTAAAAGTGGGGGTAGAGGAGGTCATTTCCTTAAAATTTTTGGGATGCAGAGGAGCGATCTTCAACCCGTTGCCCTGCCCTGTAATCAACCTTCAATCTCCCCCAAGGCCCTGCAGTTGGGGGTTATGGGTACCTGGAAGCCCAATATTTTCACCAAAAAGCAGGCTCCAAAGAAGTTGGGGCCGAAGACAGATTTGTTTCGGAAGGTGGACGATGGGTGATCCCTTCCTTCCCCCCCCCCCCTCCTTCCTCCCTCCCAGGTACTTTCTGCGCACTGGATATTTGTCTGTCGCAACTGCACGAGGTGGGCACCCTCAACATCTACCAGGCGGTGGTGAGGATGAGGACCCAGCGCGCCTTCAGCATCCAGACCCCTGAGCAGTATTACTTCTGCTACTTGGCCATCCTTGAGTACGCCTACAGAGAAAATCTGCTGCCCATCTCCCACCCCAGGAGGGGTCCGGAGAAGAGCTAATCGGAAGGTCCACCTTAGAAGGTCTGGAAGCTCACCATGTCCTCAGGTTCAGAAGGCCTTGGAAGCTCACCCAGGCCTCAGCCACAGGAGGATCTCCTATGATGCCAGATTCCTTCCTTCCTTCCTCTCATCTTTCTTCCTCTTTCTCACCTTTCCTTTTTCTCATCTTTCCTTCCTTTTTCATCTTCCTTCCTCATCTTCCTTCCTCATCTTCCTTCTTCTTTCTCATCTTCCTTTTTCTCATCTTTCCTTTTTCTCATCTTTTTTCCTTTTTCTCATCTTTACTTCCTTTTTCATCTTCCTTCTTCTTTCTCATCTTCCTTTTTCTCATCTTTTTTCCTTTTTCTCATCTTTTTTTCCTTTTCATCTTCCTTCCTTTCTTCCTCTCATCTTTCTTTCACACCTTCCTTTCTCATCTTCCTTCCTCATCTTCCTTTTTCTCATCTTTTTTCTCATCTTTCCTTCCTTTTCATCTTTCTTCCTTCATTCCTCTCATCTTTCTCTCTCATCTTCCTTCTTCTCTTCCTTTTTCTCATTTTTTTCTCAACTTCTTTCCTTTTACTCATCTTTCCTTCCTTTTTCATCTTCCTTTCTTTCTTCCTCTCATCTTTCTTTCTCATCTTCCTTCCTCATCTTCCTCTTTCTTATCTTCCTTCCTCTTTCTTCCTAATCTTCCTTCCTCTTCTCATCTCTCCTTCCTTTTTCATCTCCCTTCCTCCTTTCCTGCCTCTCTTCTCCTCTTCCTCCCTTCCTTCCTTCCTCCTGCTCAACAAGTAGGTTTGGTCGGAGCTTTCAGCTGGACCTGGCCAGTGGCAAGCCCATTCTCCACCACCAAGGTTGGAGGACATTTTTCCTGGACTGCTCGGCCACGATGAGCCACACGACCAGTAACCACGGACAAGGACTCCCTTGAACCCACTTCCTTGACTGACCCGTGCCTTATTGAGAAAAATATATATATATGCTAGTAACGAAGGAAGCAAACCCACGGGCTGCGTTAACGGAGTCCATGAGCGGGAAAATCTTGACTCTTCTCCATGGGCCTGTCTTACCAGAGGCTGCCCCGGAAGAACAACCCAACGCTTCAGTCTTAACGACCGCTGGGGCCTGCCTGGTTATCGTCCAAGTGTCCATGCAACGTCCTTCTCTTGCCCGGGATCGAACCACGATTCCCATTGATGATAGGTGTAGCTGCTTCTAGCCAAGATTCAGCGTAGCCTCATTCCAAGGGGCAACGTCCCACCTTAACGGCGCTTTCTGTCCCCCTCCCTCCACCCAGCTCTGCCCCACTCCCGCCTCGGTTCAGCCACGCACACTGACACAAGGGAGCTTTCTGCCGCACCCTTGGACGAGGGCACCGATGCCCAAGAGTGGGTGAAGGAGGTGGGAGAGGCGAACCCCAACTGTTGCGAAGACAAATTAGGGTGACGTCCATCCATCGGTGGCTCTTTGGGAGGGGTTTAGCAGCCCCGTAGGGAAGGCAGGAGCAGCGGGGGGGAGGGAGGGAATAGCTTGTGTGTTTGTTCCTCGCTGGAAATGCTAAGCAGCTGGTACGAATTGGGGACCAGAAGGAGGGGCCAAATTAGAAGGATTGGGGGGGGGGCACAGGGGCAGAAAGAGGCAGGGCTTTAAGATGGGACAATTCTCTTCTATGGTCTTCTTCCATATGAAGCGGGGGGGGGGGAAATATACTTTTAAGGCATCAAGAGACAGAGAAGGTTGTATGGATGTGGGGCACCCAGTAATCCTTGTAGCATGTGGGGCCTCATAGCAGCAAAGATAGCATGGGGCTCGTATTCCGGAGCTCCAGGGACACCCCCCCCTCCTTTCTCTCTCTCTCTCCATCTCTCTCTCTGCTTGCAGAGGAAAAAGTGGCCACCTCGAGCCGCGCGAGTAACTTTATACTGGAACCAGATCTTTAGAACGTGTATATTTCTTATTTTTTACATCCTCTTCTCTCCCGCCCCCCCAACCCCACTCCCCTTCCTTTTTTTCGGTTTTTATATTTAATCTTAACTTGCGCACATCCAAGTTGGAAATAATTGTACATGTTCTCCAGTCGCTGCTTAAACAGCGAATTATGGGCTCTTTCTGGGGGGGGGGGGAGGGCAGGGGAGGGGTTGTTTTTGGTATTCACCATTAAATATGCCTACAACCGACTGGCTCAGGGCTGAATGTCCTTCGGCAGCTTCTGCAAATGCGTGTTTGAAGGCCGGGTTCGGCAACTCGCGGCCTTTCTCCTCTTGGCGGGCCTTGGCCCAATTCCAACCCCTTTCCTTTCGGCAAGCCAGCGATTCAGGTCTGTGGCAAAAAAATCGCCACTCTTGCTAAATCCGGGATGGCAAACCCTATGGGTGGCACAGATAGCACGCTGAGCCCTCGGCGGGCACCAGAGCCGTTGCCCCAGCCGAGCTCCACTTCACTTGCCTGCAACTGGCATTGCATTTCGGGGACTCGCACGGTGCCCCCGTGCCCCATTGCGGCTTCCAGGTTGGTGCAGGGGGCATTCCAAGCCCTCCCACCCCCAGCAATCCGTTTTGGGCCTGGAAGGTTTCCTGCACCAACCTGGAGGCAGAAAAAATGGGTGAAGGGAGGTGGGGTGCATATGTGGGAGGGGAGGGGAGCATGGGGAGGATGGGGGGGGGGGGACCAGTGGTGGAATTCAAATGATTTAACATCCGGTTCTCTACCCTAATGACTATCTGGGTGTAACGTAACCATCCTCTGCTACCAAATGTGATGTTCCCGTGGTTCGTCCATGAGGCCAATGTGGAGAAAAGACAGGACATGATCTTTCTCGGGATGGAGCGACCCAGATTGGGGGTCTGAGAGGCCCTTTTATTGAGATAGGACAAAGGCAGGAGGAGCAATAGCATGTGCTTAAAAACAGCCTGTAAAAGTACAATTTCTAATCTACTGCTCAGGGAAGTTCTGTCTATATATGGTCAAATCCTGGGCGTCAATGGTAGGGCACATCTCAGGATGTTATGTTATGCACTATCAGGATGTTATGGCGTTTTAGGAGTTTGTTTTCTCCTGTGTGGTTCAGCGTGGCTCTGCATGCCCCGTTATCCACTGGGCCATGGGTGACCGCTACGGCTACACAAGGAACTATATTACAACATCTGGGTAGGTGGTGCTCGGCGGTCATGTGACTGGCTGGGCGTGGCCAACTCAACGTCACTCAGGTCGATGGGCGCTTCGCCTTAGCTGTGACAATGGTAATAAGGGTTAACCGGAGAGGCAGTTTCTGTATGCAGGGCAATAAAGATTAGGCTAGAAATAATACCAGAATGTTTCCTTCCTGCCTTCCTTACAGGATTAGCCCTGTAAAGTGGGGAAAAACAAAAGGAGATTTCTTCCAACAACCGGTTCTCCGAACCTGCTTAGAAAGTTACCAACCGGTTCTCCCAAATAGGTGCGAACCGGCTGAATCCCACCACTCTGAGGGGGACGCACGCACATTGCACTATGGATGCAGGCAGGCGGCTGTGCTGTAACACGCACATGCGCCGGTTTTTTGTCGCGCAACGACAAACATCACCGCGTTAGATGCTGGCTGAGGATTTCTGGGAGTTCAAATCCGGGCATCTTAACGTTGCGCAAGATCCGGGGAAACACTGTTTTTAAGGACGTTGCCTTTCAGGCATGTAGCAAAAAACAACACCACCACCCCCTTGCGGGATTGTTTTGAAGGTAGCTGGCTTGTTTTTGTAGCCTGGATCGCAGCGTTTGCACAACAAAAACTTTGCCTTGAACTCTGATTTACTTTTGGATGCTACTTGGAACCCTGACAGAGAGAGGAGTAATAACTCGGGGTTCAAGGACCTGCTATTATGGGGCTGCTTTGACTCAAAAGTGCAAATTTAGGCTGAATGCACCAGTGAGGGAATGCGGCAGACTCTGGCTTCGGCATTTGCGCCCTTGCTGTCTCTCCCAGCCTACTCTGCCCTTTGCAGATGGGGCCCATAACGCGCCTTTCCTGAAAAGATGTGTCGATATAACCCGGAACGGGGCACGCATTAGGGGGTTTCGAGGGGGCTTAGAGGGAAAAAGGTGGAGGAGGTGAGGTAGGAGAAGGGATGGCAGAGGTGGAGTCAAAAGAGGGATCAGCTTAGAATCCTTAGGTAGCCACAAGCAAAGCAAACTCCCCTTGAATGCTGCTTATGAGATGGAAGCTGACCTTCATTGTCACTTTTTCCTAGGAACACACTGGCAGATATTAAAACATGAAGTTCTGATGCCCCCTCATAAAAGAATTTGGATAAGAGTGATAGGGATATATAGATACACTATAAATACACACACACGATAGATAGATAGATAGATCGGTAGGTAGGTAGGTAGGTAGATAGAGAGGTAGATAGATTAGATAGATATAAATACAGAGATAGATGATAGATAGATAGATAGATAGGTAGGTAGGTAGGTAGGTAGGTAGGTAGGTAGGTGGATAGAGAGGTAGATAGAGAGGTAGATAGAGAGGTAGATATAAATACAGAGCTAGATAGATAGATAGATGATAGAGAGGTAGATACAGGGGTAGATAGATAGATATAAATACAGAGATAGATAGGTAGATAGGTAGATAGATATAAATACAGAGATAAATACAGAGATAGATAGATAAATACAGATAGATAGATATAAATAAATACAGATAAATAGATAGATAGATATACAGATAGATAGATAGCTGTTTTTCTGGTTTCCAGTGCACGCATGTATGCCAGCCAGCTGGTCTTTGTGGGCTCCAGAGCACCTGAAAAAAACAGTCCAAAAAATGGCCAAAAAGGTCATTTTTGGGCCCCAAAAACAGCCCGAAAAAATCCTAAGCATGACCCGGAAAACAGCCCCCCCAAAAACAGGTTTTTTGCACCATATTCAGTCTGTTTGCTTCTTGAAAAAGCGCTTTGCACCATATTCAGTCTGTTTGCTTCTTGAAAAAGCGCTTTTGGGACACCCATCCGCTCCTCAAACCTTTCTGGAGCAAGGCAACTTTTCCCAAAGTTGATGCTGGGTGCCAAGGCGGTTTGAATGCTCCCAGGACCAGCCCAGCTTCCTAAATTTTGCAAGAGGCAGATCCCCAAAGGCAAAAAAAAACCCCCAAAAAAACACAGGAGGGGAGGGCCATTCCCAGCCTCCCCTCTAGGAGGGCCGAATAACTTACAGATGCTGATTGTCCATCAAAGGCCAGGGGTTTCCAAACTTGGCCACTTTTAAGACTTGTGGACTTCAAGTCCCAGAATTCTCCCAGCCAGCTGGCTGGAGAATTCTGGGAGGAGAATTCTGGGAGTTGAAGTCCACAAGTCTTAAAGTGGCCAAGTTTGAAGACCTCTGATCAAAGCCTTTTTCATACAACTTCCGGGGGTGGGGGCAGAGAAGAAAGGGGAGGCGTGGCCTAAATCATAGCTTTAATCCCCGCCTCCCCCACAACGGTCCCTCTCTCCCTCGGCCAATCAGCGCCGGGGGGTGTGTCCCTCCATTCAGGATTCCTGGCTTGGGGCTTTAAGGGTATGTAACAGCTGCTTTCAATTGACTCCCCCCCCCCCAATGCTGGATCTCGGTTTTCTTTTCTTTTAATTATTGTTATTCTTTTCCTGCTGCTGCTTTTCCCCGGAGGGGGGGAGGCGTGGAACCTCGGGGGCTTTCCCCTCCCTGGGGTGGGGGGTGGGGGGCAATAGACCCTTCCCAAATCAGAGGAGTAAATGAAGGAGAAAGGGGGAGGGCAGAGAGGTGGAGAAGCAGGCTGAATTTCCTTAGGGCGGGAAAGGAGTTGGAGTGGGGAGGGGGAGATGAGAAGGAGCCAAGGAGGAACCCCCCCCCCGCCCATGCTAAGTGGAGGAAGGGGGGCTGTTCCGCAGTGGCGAGGGGGTTGTGTTTTTTTTTTCCGCGCTCGGGATTCCGAAAGGAGGGGAGGAGGAGCAGGAAGCCTAAAAGACAACCCCCCCCAAAAAAAATCAAAGCTCGGAGGGGAGGGGGCTGGGAAGGAAGGGACCCTTGCGCTGAGTTTCCTCGCCGGAGTTTGCATCTTCCTCTTCCTCCCGCTGTGAAACTTCTTTGCGTCTCGACCCCTCACACACACTTTGGGGGGGGGGGGCTGGGGGGAGGAGCAAGGGAGAGCCCTAAATGCGGGGGAGGAGCCTGGGAGATTCCCCCCATCCCCCCCTCCTCTCTGTGTATCTTTCCCCTCCCCTTATCCCCTCTCCTCCCCCCTCCCCTGTCTCTCCCCCTCCTCTCTGTGTATCTTTCCCCTCCCCTTATCCCCTCTCCTCCCCCCTCCCCTACACCTTATTCCCCCTCCCGTCTCTCCCCCCTCCTCTCTGTGTATCTTTCCCCTCCCCGTATCCCCTCTCCTCTCCCCTCCCCTACACCTTATTTCCCCCCCTCCCTTCCACCTATCCCCCTCCTTTCTGCTTATGTTCCTCCTCCCCTTATCCCCTCTCCTCCCCCTCCCCTACACCTTATTCCCCCCTCCCCTGTCTCTCCCCCCTGTGTATCTTTCCCCTGCCCTTATCCCCTCTCCTCCCCCCTCCCCTACACCTTATTTCCCTCCTCCCTTCCGCCTATCCCCCTCCTTTCTGCTTATGTTCCTCCTCCCCTTATCCCCTCCTCCCCCTCCCCTACACCTTATTCCCCCCTCCCCTGTCTCTCCCCCCTGTATATCTTTCCCCTGCCCTTATCCCCTCTCCTCCCCCCTCCCCTACACCTTATTCCCTCCTCCCTTCCGCCTATCCCCCTCCTTTCTGCTTATGTTCCTCCTCCCCTTATCCCCTCCTCCCCCTCCCCTACACCTTATTCCCCCCTCCCCTGTCTCTCCCCCCTGTATATCTTTCCCCTGCCCTTATCCCCTCTCCTCCCCCCTCCCCTCCCTCTGTGTATCTTTCCCCTCCCCTTATCCCCTCTCCTCCCCCCTCCCCTACACCTTATTCCCCCCTCCCCTGTCTCTCCCTCCTTCCCTCTTGTGTCTCCCCCCCCCTGCTCCCCACGCGCGTACCTGGAAGCCCAGGTAGACCGGGGTGGGTCCTCTGGCCGCGTCTCCCTTTCGGAACGGCCGGGCGACCCTCCTTGGGCGGATCCCGGGCTTCCCCGCGTCGGCTGCGGCGGCGCCGGAGTTTCTCGCTCGACTTTGCGGCTGGCTGATTTTTGAATGGGGAGAAGAGAGAGGCAGGGGGGCCGTCCACGCGGCGCGTCCGCACGTTGAGGCAGGGCTCGCCTGCACGTGTGAATGGGGAGAAGAAGCGTGTTCTTGTTGGCTTGCCTGGGACGCGAAACCGAGGCGGGGGTGGGGCAAAGGACGCTCCCCGCTGAACGCGCCATTGTTCTAGTATTCAAAGCAGCACACGCGGTTTGTCCCCCACCCCCCGTACCCCTAATATTGTATTTTTCCACTCCAACCCTGCGAGGTAGGCCAGGCCGAACCAGAGACCGGCGTCCGTGGCCGCCTGAAGGGGACTCCAGACCCCTAGATAACGCCATTCACACGTGACGCTCGGCTTTCAGATCGGATTCAGTTGAAGCGAAAGGAAGCGACGGGGGGGTTCCGCGTGGGCAAGGGAGGGGAGGGGTCGTGGGAATGAAGATCCTGGCAATGGTCTGGGGAGGGGGGGTCTTGCGACCCTGGCAAGGCTTCGACCGGACCCCGGCGGCGGAGGGGTCCGTGATCTCGCTTTCTCCGCGGACTCGATTCCCGGGCAGAGGCTGCCCTGGCGATGCGGAGTCCCTGGCACTGATGCAGCCAGAGAGATTCGGACTACTCTCTGCTACCGCATGCCAGGCAGAAGCGAACGGGATCGGAAGCGGGTTTTTTCCGGGGAGGGTGGTCGAACCCCCCCCCCCCATTTCTCCAGCCCAGAGCCGGGAGGGGGGCAGAGGGGGGGGCATTAGCCCTTCCCACCAGGTGGCATTCAAAGAAACACCACCCCGGAAGTCAAACCCTCTATGCCCGGGGGTGGGGAAGGGGAGACGACGCCCCCCCAAAAAAACCTGGCAGTTGCAGTGCAGGAGGGGGGAGGGGAGCATTTCCGGTCTGGGAGGGAGGTGCTGAAGCCCCCTTGGCGAAGGGTGGGGGGCGAAGGAAGGGAGCTTCCCTCTCCAGGGGGAGGGTACCCATAAATGGGCGCTGAATCGTCCCTGCCTCGGTTGATTTCATTCGCCGCCCATTCATTCTAGCAAACAGCACGGTTACTACATATATAGATTTTCTATATATGCATCTCAGAAGCGAGAGTGTGTGTTTGTGTGTGTCTGTCTTTATTTCTATAGATTTATCTCAGAAAAGAGAGAAAGGTGTCTGTGTGTGTGTGTGTGTGTGTTTATTTCTATCTATATCTCAGAAAAGAGAGAAGTGTTTGCGTGTGTTTATGTGTTTATTTCTATATCTCATAAAAGAGAAAAGTGTTTGCGTGTGTTTATTTCTGTATCTCAGAAAAGAGAGAAGTGTTTGCGTGTGTTTATGTGTTTATTTCTATATCTCAGAAAAGAGAGAATTGTTTGCATGTGTTTATATGTTTATTTCTATATCTCAGAAAAGAGAGAAGTGTTTGCGTGTGTTTATGTGTTTATTTCTATATCTCAGAAAAGAGAGAATTGTTTGCATGTGTTTATATGTTTATTTCTATATCTCAGAAAAGAGAGAAGTGTTTGCGTGTGTTTATTTCTATATCTCAGAAAAGAGAGAAGTGTTTGCATGTGTTTATATGTTTATTTCTATATCTCAGAAAAGAGAGAAGTGTTTGCGTGTGTTTATTTCTATATCTCAGAAAAGAGAGAATTGTTTGCATGTGTTTATATGTTTATTTCTATATCTCAGAAAAGAGAGAAGTGTTTGTGTGTGTTTATTTCTATATCTCAGAAAAAAGAGAAGTGTTTGTGTGTTTATTTCTATGTCTCATAAAAGAGAAAAGCGTCTGTGTATGTTTATTTATTTATTAGGCAGTGGTCCTCAGCCTTAACAACTTGAAAGTGGGTGGACTTCAACTCCCAGAATTCCCCAGCCAGCACGCTGGGAGTTGAAGTCCACCCACCTTCAAACGGCCAGGGTGGAGAAAGACGATTTTGGTGCCAGAGAAGCGCAAGATTTGCTGTCTGGGAAACAGTCAAGTCACTCTTTCCAGTGCCGTTGCAATGTGGAACGGTCACTCTAACACAGTGTTTCTCGACCTTAGCAACTTGAAGATGTCCAGACTTCAACTCCCAGAATTCCCCAGCCAGCGAATGCTGGCTGGGGAATTCTGGGAGTTGAAATCCGGACATCTTCAAGTTGCCAAGGTTGAGAAACACTGCTCTAACAGGTGGTTGTAAGTTGAAGACTGCAGTTTCTTGGTGGAAAGAAAGAATGTAGAAGGTGGGCACAAGGAAAGATTTCTAAAACATCATTAAATAAAAAAACACAGAATGAGGAATGAGTTTGAGGGATGCCCTACGGCCACAAGGGGTTGGATAACTTTAAAAAGAGGGGAGGGGGTGTCACTAACTCACCCTTGGCTGCATTTTCCAAAGCTGCTTGCTTTCTTCAAAATTGGAAAATTGGAAGTAATTGACAGCCCCCCCATTATGCAACGGGGTTTCTTTAAACTGAGGTTATCCGAATCAAGTGCATTGGCTAAAAGAGGACAACATAACAGGTTTTTTTTTTTTTTTTAAAAGGGTTGCAAACCTTGCTTAGTGTAACTTCCAGGTTTTCAGTCCGGGTGGGCAGAATGGCTCTGTTTTCAAGAGGGTCTTTTGAAAGCCCCCCCCCCCCCCCCCAATTCACAGCCTTGTCCTAGAAGGGTGAGATCCAGACAGTCCAAGGCCGGGCTTATCTCTAGAGAAAGATTTATAGATTTCCACCTATAGGGAAAGGATTTGCATTTTTGCCTTGCCTGGGGCAAGTGGGACATTTGTCCTGTGTCCGGCCAAGCCAAAGGTGGGAATAGACTGAGGGGGGTGGGGGGTGGGCAGGCAGGAGGCTCTTGAGAGCTAGGTAGGTGGCTTCAAAGATTTGGGGAGGGGGGGCGAGGACAGGAAAAGAGTGGGGGAGAAAGGCGTTTAACTGTTCAAGTGGATATAATCAAAATTGATTACACTTTGCTTGTTCTGAAGGCTAGCTGTTACCAACAGCAACATCCCCTCTTCCTTCCTTCCTTCCTTCCTTCCCTCATCCATCCATTCATTCACTTTCTCTCTCCTTTTCTCTTCCTTTCTTCTTCTTTTCTCATCTTCCTTCCTTCCCCTTTTCTCACCTTTCCTTCTACTTTTCTCATCTTCCTTCCTTCTACTTTATCTCATCTTCCTTCCTTTTCCTTTTCTCATCTTCTTTTCTTCTTCCTTCCTTCTCCTTTTCTTGTCTTCCTCCCTCCCTCCTCTCTCCTTTTCTCATCTTCCTTCCTTTCCTCCTTCCTTCCTTCCTTCCTTCCTTCCTTCCTTCCTTCCTTCTCCTTTTCTCATCTTCCTTCCTTGTTAGATCAGGCTGAATGACACCCTTGATTTAAGATCACCCAGGGAATTTTGGAGACTCCTCAAACCTAAATTTGAATGTTCTGATTTTTGGGGAACCCCCTCACCACCACCACCAAGTTGTCATTGTACAACACCTTTCTCCCCCCACCCACCCAACTAGGCCCCTCCCTCCATGTTCAGAAGATAACTCAGCCACCACTGGTCACCAAAGGTTAAAAAGAAATGCAGGTTTCTCAGTGCTTTTGAGTGTCTGCTGGCCTCGTGTTTCTAAGTTGGCCCTGCTTTCCTTGATTTTATTCAAGTCTAGTCATGTTGGGTGACTTTAAAAATTTTTTTAATGGGGAGGAGGGAAGCTGACTTTGAATTGCAGGCATTCCTGGCTGTGGAGAGGACTAAACTGCGGTGAGGTAGCAGCTTTTAGCCACGTGGAAAGATGTGGATGTGAAAAAAGGAGGCGGGTGGAAGTGTGAGTGAGGACTACTCCTGCTATTTTGGTTTACTGCGAGATGCCTGCAGTTTTGGAGTGAATTGGCCGCCCAGAGTCGGGGGTGTGTGTGAATTGGGCAGCCATACAAATAAGTTTAATAAATGAAAAACAATTTTACTGCAGCATCTGAGAATTGGTTGTGCTTCCCATCCAGAGCACAGCCTGCCCTCTTACTCTGAACTGTAATTAGCTTGATTATTCCTGACGCGGAGGAGGAGGATGGTGTCACTTGCTTTCTGAGCCATCCCGGATACTGGGCTGGAAGGGACAGATGTTTAATGCAGTGTGTAATTGGGCAGAGACCAGGGATAGCAAACAGTCACGTAATTCAGGTTGTGTGTTTGCACTGACACACTGCCCCGTGGCTGGCCATGCCATCACATGGCAGGTTGAATTATAATATACCTGGCTCAGCAGAGCAATCAGGGTCGCTTTACAAAATATCCTTTTTCAGGAGCAGAACGTAGCTTTTGTTTTAACCAGATCATTCCATTTTTTTAAAATCTGTCTGCTTCCAGATTTTCTACCTTGTCCTTTCCAAGGATTCTCCCGTCTTAAGGAGATAGTTCTTCTTGTGTCTCTTTATCTTAGGTGTATTTGTGAATGGAGGGAGTGTATAAATATCCACATTTATGTGCGGATGGAGTATTTAAATAGCCACACTTGGAAGATGAGTTTATTGTCAATACATTCTATAGCCTATGCTGCAGTGCAAACAAGGAATTCCAGGAGAATCTAGGCTGGGAATCTGTAAAATAAATTCCCACCAAGCCTCTCCCACGTTAAAACTGGGCACTTAAAAGTAAATAATCACCCGGAAACACAAACTCAATCCAGGTTTTTGTGGACTGCATGGTGGAGAGCCCATTTCCCAAGACTGCCTTAATTATGTAATTCATTGGGGTGTTTTTTTTTCAATGAAATATCGCATGCGATTTGCATAGCGCTTATTTCCGGACATCTTGTTCTTAAGCGTTCGAGCAAACGCATCTATGGGGGGGGGGGAAACTACCTTATTTTTTTAAAAAAAGAGGAGTGGGGAGTTTCTTTATTGGGCTTCGAAAGAGAAACGGAGCCGCTCGGCGCTTTCTTGCAACCCTGTCCAAGTGCCACGTTTGGACTTACTCCGCCGCGCAAGTGGTTGTTTCCAAGGGGGAGCTTCAGTCCTGCTAACTTGACAAATGCAACCAAGAATTTATATGCGTTTATTTTACTTTTTTTGCAGAAAGTGGCTTGGGCCGAGGTTTTGATGATTTGGGGGGGGGGGGTTGCATGCATTTGGGAACGGGTGCCCCGCGATTGCAAAGCGCGAAGGGAGACCTGTTGCCTCCGCCCACAGAGGACGGCCTCAGACTTCCGGGAAGGGGAGGGGTTGGGCTGCGTGGGTTTCCCGTGCCGGGGAGGGAGGGGGGGGGAGATGCAGTTGCAGCAACATCAGCTGGGAGATTTCGTGTGTGTGTGTGTGTGCTTTGCAACCGAGAGCGCCTGGCATTTGCAAGCCTTGGCTTTTGCAAGTCGTGGTTGTGGGCCGGTGGTTTTGCCTTCTTCCTTCCCCCTTTTCCCAAGCGTGGCTGTACGGGGCTGGGAGCCCTTTTGCGCTTGCACGCCAGCCACGCTGCCCGGGCGCTGCGCGGATTTGCAAAGGCGGCGGCAGCGGCAGCAGCGCGGATGTAAACATTCCACAATAGGGCTCCCCGGAGAAGGGGCGGGGCCTCCCGCCAGCCAGGGGGGCGGAGACAGCCCGAGAGCGTCGAGGGGCGGAGCCGCCTCTTTCCTCGCCCGCTCTCTGTAAATCCCACCCTTTCTCTTGATTGGCGTCGCCTCTCGTCCAAGGGGCAGCGGCGGTAGCGTAGCTCCGGCCAATGAGCGCCAGGCAGGGCGGGTCCTCCGCGTCCCATACGGACATTTTCTCGCCTTTCTCTCCGCCCACTTTTTCTACACTCCCCCCCTCCCTCTCCCAACCCGCCTTTGGCATCCCCTTCCTGGGAGCTGGCAGCCAATCGGGGCGGCGGAAGGGAGGCTGCGCCGCGCGGGGATTGGCCGAGGCGCTAGAGCGGCAGCCCGGCAGCCCTGTAGCCGCGCGGGAGGCCTCCCCGGAGCAGGGGAGGGGCGGGATTTCTCAGGGAACAGAGAAGCGGGCAGCGCTCGGCGGCGGCCGTCCTGAGACGGTTGGTCTGTGGCAGCGGCGCCCCTTCCCATTTCCCCCAGGACCCCCTCACGGGAGCCCGAGACCTGCCTGGCCGCCCACTCGCCCGGCCCGGCCTTCTGCCCTTTTCCTCAGCGCGGGGAGGAGAGAGACGGGGGACGCGGACGAGGATTCGCCGCGCCGGCTCTTGAGGCGAGGTGAGGCGGCGCTCACCGGCGGCAGCACGGAGGGGAGGGGAGGCGGGCGCGCGCGGGGCGAGGAGGGAGGGAGGGAGGCGGCAGCGCGCGCGGCGTGACGAGAGCCCGAGAGTCTGCGGGGGGGGGGCGCGCGCGGGGAGGGAGGGAGGCAGAGAGGGCGGGGCCTGGAGGCGTGTGGCGCGCGCGCTCGAGCGTGCAACGGGAGGGCGGGCCCGGCCGCCGGCGCTCGGCCAATGGCGGCCGCGGGTGCTCCAGGGCTCCGCCCCTTTGGCTCCCGAACGGCCGCGGCGCCCCCGCTCTCCCCGCAGGCTCCGCCCCAATTTTTGCTCCTAGCCCACCGCGGGGGCGGCCCTCCGGCGGGGCTCCTCCCACTCCCGTCATGCCTCTTTCCCCCCCCCCCCTCCCCTCCGGTGGCCAGCCAGGCTCCTCCCCGGCGACGCGGAGAGGCGGGGCAGCTCCCTGCTGCTGCTGCTGCTGCTGCCGCGGCGGGCGGGAGGGCTCCCCAGGCCCATCATCCCCAGCCGGGCGCGGGTTACGGGCCGCTCCTTGCTTGGGGTGGGGGTGGGTGGCTGGGATGCTGCAATGCCTTTCCCCCTCCCCCCCCCTCCGTGTCTTTTGGGGCTCCCCCTCGCCAGCATCGCCCTTGGCCCTTTTCTCCGCCTTCTAGGCTAATTGGGGAGGGGGCAGCACATCTGGAGAGCCACAGCTGGGTCCTTCCCTTAGATCTCGGAGCATCCCATTGGAATTCTGTGGCTCCATATGAGGGTGGTTTTATTAGGGTTTTATTTTAATGTAATGTATTATCTCCCATGTATGTATTGTCCACATACCTTTTATAAAAGTATCTATCTCTAACCTCTCTCTCATATCTATCTTTCTGTTTATTATCTATCCATCCACCTATTCATTTATCTATCCACCCATCTATCTATTCCTTTATCCTTTATCTATCTCTCTGTCTGCCCATCTATCAATCCATCCATCTATCTATTCCTTTATCTATCCTTTATCTATCTGTCTGTCTATCCATCCATCCATCTATCTATTCCTTTATCTGTCTGTCTATCCATCTATCCATCCATCTATCTATTCCTTTATCTGTCTGTCTATCTATCCATCCATCCATTTATCTATCCTTTATCTGTCTCTCTGTCTATCCATCTATCCATCCATCTATCATTTATCTATCTATATCTCTGTGTATCATCATTATCGTTTCCCTTTTCCTCCCCTTCTCTTTCTCTCCATTTGTCTATCATCTGTAACTACACACACACAAACACACACACAGAGGTAATCCTCAAATTCCGACCACAGTTGACCCAAACATGTCCACTGCTAAGCGAGACACTTGCTAAGTGGATTTTGCCCCTTGTGGCAACCTTTCTTGACACTGTTCTTATATGAATTGCTGCAGGTGTGTTAAGTTAGTGACACAGGTTCTTAAGGGAATCAGTTGCTGTCTTTGTCAGAAAGTTAATCAAAAGGGGAATCCTGTGAGCCCAGGATACTACAAGTGTTGTTATATACGTATATAATTGCTGATTTAAACTCTACATCAGTGATTGTATGACCTGTAGATGCCATATGCGAAATCAATAAACAAGAGAGCCACAGTGGGAGGAAGGCTGATGGGTCTGAGTCTGCCCCCTTAAAACGGGGGGGGGGGAGGTTGTCCTCCAAAGGTATGGGGGTCCCAGGGCTTCCTTTCTTCCATCTCCACCTGCTAATTCCCTCCTGTCCTTTTGAACACAAACACATGGGATTGGGAGCTGCCCAGACCTGCTGAATGATGGAGCTTCTAAGGGGGGGGGGGGGGACTTCCTTAATTGTTGCAGCAGCAAAGAGAAATTAACGTAGGATATTCAAGGCAGGGGATCTAAGGATTGTCTTATTGTTTGGCAGAGACTTTTTTCTCAAGGAGAAAAAAAAGAATTCATAATTAGGAGGCATCTTAGAGATTTTCCAATCTGGTGCTTCTTAAAATTGGTGGCTTTAAGACTTCAATTCCCAGAATTCCCCAGCCACCATATGTGGGGACTTCAATTCCCAGAACTCTTCCACTTAGACCTTATCTAACCCATCCAATGCTTTTCAGATCAGCGTTTTTTTTCAACCTTGGCAACTTTTTAAGATTTGTGGACTTCATCTCCCAGAATCCTCCCATAGCTGACTGGGGAATTCTGGGAGGTGAAATCCATACATCTCAAAAGTTGCCAACTGCAGTCGGATCCCACCCAGTGCAGGAATCTACTTGTGCCCTACACCTAATAGATGGTCATCCGACCTCTGGATCCTCTCTTGCCATCTCGCCAACCTTCCTTCCTTCGCTTATTTCCATTCCGTTTTACTTTGGTGGCTGCTTTTTTATATGCTGCTCTCCAGCTTAGGTATGCAATCCTGGGGAGTTGTTGTGGGGGGGGGGGGTGGCACATCCTTGACAGAGGGAGAGAGAAAGAGAGAGGGAGTGGGGGAGAAGGAATGGCTAGTTCTAACCCGAGCACCTAATTGCAAGCATCTGTTGGCGATAAATGCAGCAGCGTCCCTGTGTCTGCTGGAGAAATCTTTTGAGGATGGATGTGTTGGCAGTCCAGATACTCTCTGTCTTTGCAGAGTGTATCAGGGACACCCTTGTGAGACGTCCGTGGCCTTTTCCATATCGGCTCTTTGCTGTTCCAGGCTACTTGCTCTGAATCTCTCACCTCTCGGCTGGGCTTTCTGTCCTCAGATGCTCCATATCTCCACACCAACAGGCAGTCCTCGGCCAGACACCAGGGTGTGCTAAAATGGGATTTACTCCTATTAAATCTCCTCTTGAGTGTGCTTTAAATGGAATGATTCAGTGCGCAGCCTTTGTGAGAGGCTGTTTAAATATCATAGTTGTTGGCAGTATGAAATTTGGAGGGCTGGCAGGCTTTTTCCTCTTGTTTATTTCCTATTTTAGGAATGCAAAGCTTAATTAATCCCCCCTGGTCAGAAATAGATATCTAGCTTAGCATGGATGAGTGAGCACCTAATATTTCTCTCGATTACAAGATTGTGTGTGTGCGTGTGTTTTTTTTTTTTTTTTAACTGAGCTAATTTTTTATTTATTTGAGAAATATGAGAATTCCTTTATGTTTTTATTCCGCATTGCTAGTTAAGCGTGCACGATCTATTTGCAAAGCCCTTTGTAACGTTAAGATTCCTTTATATTTGGTTTCCTGTGGTGATGCTAACTACCGAAAAACGCAGTAATATTAATAGTTCATTGGGGCTAAAGTTTCATTTTGTATATTTTTATTTTTCATGTTATTTATTTATTTATTTTGCTGGTTGGATGCCAAGCAAAAATGGGGTTATCATCAGACAAACTGTTGGGTTCATGTAAATATATTAAACCATGGCTTAAGATATATATATATATATATATATATATATATATATATATATATATATATATATATACACACACACATATATACACATATATATATACACACACACACACACACATATACATATACATATACATATATGTTGTATTTGTGCTAATAAATAAAGGGAGACTAGTATAGATCTATTTCAAGCTATTTAGCTCTCATCAGCTAGCCATACCCTTACTGGGATTCGAATCTGTGCTGTATTGCATCTTAGGCAAATGTGTTAACCATTAAGCCACAAGGTTCTTCTCCTTATCAGCTGAGCCAGGGAGATAGGTGTGTATTTAAAGTCATACATATATACATATATATTCATATCTTGAACTAAAAACACACACTAGGTTTTATAAACCACGATTGGTAGCTGTGTTTGTATAACACACTAAAGTGATGTTTTGGTTTAGTGTAAAATACTTAGTTAGATGCAAGTCTATTGATTTAGAGGCATACAGTTAGGATGCTAGCCACAGTTCATTTATTTTAAATTCAAAAGGCTATTCAGGTTCAAGCTCAAAACTCAAGGAGCCATACTTAGATGTTGCTTGTATAGGACACTTCGACAGAAGCTTTTTAGATCTTGAAAAAAAGTTACACGCATCTGAATTTCCAATTTTTACTGGGGTTATATTTTATGCCTTCCAGTACATCATAAAATCTATCAGATATCAGATCCACTACCGCTTCAGTAAGCTTTCCAACCAGTCTAATGCGTCAACAATAAAATTACTTCGTGCCTTTATTAATAATATGTATGTTAGGGATTGACGTAATAATCCTGCGTTTTTCCAACCTGCGACATCCCAAATGTGTTGCATCCATGCTCGATACAACTATAGTGTCGCCCCTAAGCTTGTCAACTTTAAGATATATGAACTTCATCTCCCAGCATCCCTCATGACTGCCGGGGGGTGTGTGTGTCAGGCTTCATCCAAGACTGTCCCTTAAAGATGTTCCAGAACCCTGTGAGCTTTTAAAAAGTGAGACATGTCAGAACTGTTATGGGCAGCCAAGTTTTCTGAATAGTCTCCCTGTCTTGATAATTGTTTAGATTTAATCCAGTGTTGGAAAGCTTGAACAATGAAACAAAACACTGGAAGTTTTTAAGAAGTTGTTAGAAGTGATGTAAGGTTTCCTGCCTAAGCAGGGAGTTGGACTAGAAAACTTCTGAGGTCCCTTCCAACTCTTTTTATTCTATTCTATTTCTATTCTATGAACTGAAAATACACCTTACTTTTTTTATTCTTAGCCTTTCTTTTTTCTGTTCATTTCCACAATTTTTTACCCGAGTAGTTACATCAAATTTTAATTAATGAAGTCCCTTCCACTTTCCTTCTGTCATGACCCCAAAGACTGAAAGATCTTCTCTGGAAAATACTCATTGCGGGGACTAATTGTGGATTATGCATTCCTTCTCTCTTTGAGAAGGAGTTAAGAGAAGTTTGGCGTGAATCTTTGTCTTGAAAATTGTATTGCAAACAGAACAGGCGATACTACTACTTTTTTTTTTGGTCCCATGTTTTCATTTGTCCTTAACGTTTAGATCAGAGGTTTTCAAACTTGGCAACTTTAAGACTTGTGGACTTCAACTCCCAGAATTCCTCGGCCAGCTGAGGAATTCTGGGAGTTGAAGTCCATAAATCTTAAAGTTGCCAAGTTTGGAGACCACTGCTTTAGCTCTACCAAGTGGTAGAAAGTATAGTATTGCCTTTATTGTCATTGAACATCATGTATACAACGAAATTGGTTAGTGTAGTGTATCTTTTCAAACGCTATTCATGACTCCCCCTCTCCTAACTTTTGGCCCATGTTTGTGTGTATTTGCTATTCCAATAAATATGCCTTCAGGTTTGGGGGTGCAGATGTGGCAAGGCCCCTTCCGTTCTCAGCATCTTCAGTTTTCCCCCTTAGCGGTGAAGGTTCATCCCTTGATGTCAAATGCATTCTTCAGATATATGTTCACGGATTAATTTTCATGTACTCAGTGGCTCACTAAGCATGTTCCATTACTGCAATGAAAGGCCCGTACATTTGTATAATTCATCCTCACTGCAGGCAGAAAGACAAAAAGCACAGCAGGAATTCACATCTCCAGTCCTTAAATTCCTTTTCCTTTTTAGGTGCTGAAGAGGGGAAATAGGTAGCCTCCGTCAACCTTAAGTGGGGTTGGTAATTCATATAAAACATGTCTGTGGCACTTGGTTAAGTTCATTCAACACAGATCTGCGGACTTCGGGGGTTTAAGCCCGGGTGGAAATTACGCTCATTCGTCTGAATTATCCTTTCCGTTCTATAAATAAAAACTGATAATAATCAAAGGCAGATGTTGGCATCGGCTGGCACAGATTTGATTTGAAGGTGTGAAGGACAATTGTGGGGGAGGGAGCCCTTCTCATTTAATACATTTGTATTCTGGAAAGTCAATTTAAGGAGGACCTTAAAGAGGGACGGCAGTGGAAAGGAACACTTTCAAAAGGTTTTTTTTTCTCTCTCTCACCGTTCTGAAAGAGAAAACAATTTCTAATCCCCCAGTATCCGTTCCAGCGGCTCTTTCTTGCCTAATCCTGTGGGCAGTTCCATAGCAGCTGCTTCAAAGCCATGTGCAAGGTGCGTGTTTCGTTGGAAACAACAAGGGAGAATATTTACTATGCTCTTGAAAGGCTGCTGAATCTAAGTGACTCATTCATGGAACTGCGCTGCCAGCAAAGCTTACAATAAATGCTCCAGATGCAATTAATGCTCTCTCTCTCTCTCTCGCTCACACGACGCGTTTTAGAATTAATACGCCAAGTGAAGATCGCGCATTGCTCAAATTACTTCTGGGTCGCCTCTGCAGCCACTCGGGACCTTAACCTCTCGGCTGCAGATCATGTTCAAGATATATTTAAAAATGCATTCAATTCTGGGAGTTGAGTTCAAAAGTGGCAAAGGATGGGCGCCCCTCACTTAGATCATTTAAGGTTGTGAAGGGGGTGGTTGATTGTCCTTCCACATAGTTCTTGACTTATAACCTTCCACGTAGTGACCGAAGTTACAGCAGCATTGAAAAATGTGTCCCTTTTGTCCATTTTTCACACTTAACAACCGTTGCAACATTGCATGATCCAAATTCGGACGCTTGGGAACTGAGTCACATTTATGACCGTTGCAGTCTCCCTGGGGGGGGGGTCATATGATCCCCTTTTGTTGACCTCCTGACAAGCAGAATCAAATGTGGGAGCTCGCTTAACAACGGCGTTGCTAATATGACCACCGCGGCGATTCCTTCCAAGCCGCCCCGGCGGGAAAGGTGTTCGATGGGTCAAACTCCCTTAACCACTGCCGCCCCCTTTAGCCACAGGACGTAGCCGTAAGTCGAGGACTGCCTGTCTTTGATCCTTTCGGTCCCTCTCCGCAGGTTTCATAGGGCGTTCCTGAGCATGAATTCGGTCCCTCTCCGCAGGTTTCGTAGGGCTTTCCTGAGCATGAATTCAGGATGAAGCGGCGAGTGGAGGAACAGGACTCCCCCGTCTACGCGTCCCAGCAGAGGCGCATCGCCAGCAGCGGCGAGCCCTTCCAGCACCAGCACCGCGTGCTCGCTCCAGCCCCCCCTGTCTATGAACCTGTTTCGGAGACCATGCAGTCCGCTACCGGGATCCAGTACTCGGTCACTCCCACCTACCAGGTAAGAGGCCGTTGCCCGTCTGGTTCGGAAGCTCTGAAACGGCTCCCGGGAGCTGCGCAACAGCAAAAGGTGGGGTGGGGTGGGGTGGTTTTCCGCTCTTCCGCTTTCGACAAATCCTTGTGCTCCTTGTCGCAAGCGAACGCTTTCGATCACACAATTAATGGGGGTCCCTGCATTTGCGCGCGGCGGCTATCGCAAGCAAAGCTGCAGGTAGGGATACCAAAGGGCTTTCAGCTTCCCCACCACAACAGTGTGGAGAAGACTTTCCAACATCCTCAAGGTGAAGATGTCTCCAGCCTTGTCAGGTTTAAGCCTGGTGGACTTCAATTCCCAGAGTGATTGATCCTGCAACCTGAAGACGCCTGGATTTCCAACTGGCTGGAGAATTCTGGGAGTTGAAGTCCACCCACCTTCAATCTACCAAGATTGAGAAGCAGTGTTATGCAGCCAAACCAATGGAAAATGGAGGAATTTATGACCAGAAGTCTGAGGACACCAGGAATAGCAATAGCCCTTAGACTTATATACCGCTTTACAGTGCTTTTACAGCCCTCTCTAAGCGGTTTACAGAGTCAGCCTCTTGCCCCCAATAATCTGGCTCCTCATTTTACCAACCTCGGAAGGATGGGAGGCTGAGTCAACCTTGAGCCCGTTAGAATCGAACTGCTGGCAGCAGGCAGTCGGCAGAAGTAGCCTGCAGTACCGCCCTCTAACCACTGCGCCACCGCGCCTCTTACTGTCCTAGAAACCAGTCAAGAATTCTGGGCGTTATACATAGATCAATATGTACGTAGATATTTATACGTAGATGAATACGTAAAGGAGGATAAGGGATATGTGTTCAATGCCATAGCTATGCACGATAAGTACAAACCGTATTTGTTGTTCTGTTAAAACATGTATGGAAATGACAAAAGCCAGAAAGGTCGCTCTGTGTCCAATGTTTTTAATGTTTATTCAATTTAATTTAAAAAAAAAAAAAAACTGAAACCAATAGAGAAGATAGTAGGAAAGATGACAGAAGATGAGAAACTACTATACTAATTTCCTTGTGATTAGTAAAGAAAAAGTTAACAGGCCAAAAAAAAAAAAAAAGAATTCTGGGTGTTGGCACAGAAGGCTTAAAGTTGCCAAGTTTGGAGAGCCCTGCTCAAGATAATACAGGTGTTCTCCCCCCCCCCCCCCCCCGACTTAAACAATCATTTGTTTAGTGACCATTCCAAGTTACAAGCTACGCCCATTTTTCACACCCACGACTGTCGCAGCATCCCTGTAATCAGAGTCCAGAGGCTTGGGCAACTGACTCTCATTTATGACGGCGGTTGCAGTGTCCCCAGGCGATCATGTGATCTCCTTTTTCCAACCTCCCGTCAGTGGGGAAGCCGGATCCACTTCACAGCCGCGTGGCTCACTAAACAACTGCAGCCGTTCACTTGTAAGAGCCAATTGCTCTGATGCTATAAATTGTTTATATAAGGAAGAAAACTAGAGCCGAGGTGGCGCAGTGGTTAGGGTGCAGTACTGCAGGCCACTTCAGCTGACTGCTATCTGCAGTTCGGCGGTTCAAATCTCACCGGCTCAAGGTTGACTCAGCCTTCCATCCTTCCGAGGTGGGTGAAATGAGGACCCGGACTGTGGGGGGCAATATGCTGACTCTGTAAACCGCTGAGAGAGGGCTGAAAGCCCTATGAAGCGGTATATAAGTCTAACTGCTATTGCTATTGCTATTAACCTCAGGAGGGGGAGAGTCCGTAAAGTGCAGGGAAATTCCCTTTGAACAACTGCCACGCTCAGCAACAGGAATGGTGGGCTCGGTTGTGGTCGTAAGTCAAGGACTGCCCGAGTCGTCAGTTGGATTTTGAAATGGTGCAGCTAGTAGCATCACCCTTTTTTTTTTCCTTTTTTCACCGTAACTGAAAGAATGATTGTTTGACTCCAGGCAGGATCTTTGCAGGGAATTAACCCCCCCCCCCGTGGCTCTTCTTGCCTCCCTTCCCCAGGTGTCCACCGTTCCCCAGAGCTCCAACAGCCACGGACCCACTTTAGCCGCCGTCCACAGTGGGCATCATCACCCCGCCCCGGTTCAGCCTCACGGGAGCCAAGTGGTGCAGAGCCACGCCCACCCGACGCCACCAGCGGCACCAGTCCAAGGGCAGCAGCAGTTCCAGAGGCTGAAGGTGAGTTAATCCGTTTGATCCTCCACGTGCTGCTGCAGGGGATCGGAACAGACCTGGAAGGGACCGGGGGAGGTCCTCTAGTCCAGCCCCCTGCTCAAACAGGAGACCCTGTACCATTTCAGACAAGCGTCTGTCCAGTCTCTTCTTAAAAAGCTTCCAATGATGGAGCACCCAGGTTGAGAGACACGGGCGTAAAGCATCTTCAAACTAGACCGTAAAATAAATTCCGTGTTTTGTGCGTGTTTGTTGAGTTGCGGTTTTGATCGTCCCTCTTGTTCAGATGTGAACTGCTTATGCTTTATTAATGGGGCTGTGTTGTACGTTTCCCGCTCCACACAAAGCAGCATTTGCATCTTCGGATATATTTGTCGGTTTGTTCATTTATGTGCTCCACTTTTCAACTCTATTCTCTTCATACTTTTATAACCAGTGAAGACACGGTGTTTATTCACTCCCCTCCTCCTTCCGTCCTCAGTGGTGTAAAAAATGAAGCTGCTACTTTGTGCCTACTAATAGCTTTGGAAGACTTCGTGCAAAGTTGTATTTAACATTTAATCATTTTCTTGCCTGGGTTTTGCTGAAGGATGCAAAAAGCATAAAAGCTTTGGAAGCGGAGTCAGTTCTGAATTCTTCGAAGAGCACGTATCTCCAGGATCAGAATAAAATACCAGCGATTCTCTTCTTTTAATTGGAATCATGATTATTAATAGACTTAAATGAGATTAACCTCACAATGTAGGTTTATTACAGCTCATTTCTTTTTATTAGCCAAACCAATCTTCCCGATACTTTGTAAGTTCAAATTCTTTTACTTAAAATTTGTTGGGAAGATATTGCTCTATAAATATTATTAGGCCCTTGGTTCAGTTTTGAACATTTAAATAAAGTTCGCTTTTCTCTGTATTTTATCATTGGTATCCGGACTAAGTTTACTCTTGAAAGCGTGGAGATGAAAATATTGTTGGAAAGGGATGTTTTTAACTTGAGCTATTTTGGTTACAGGTCGAAGATGCTCTCTCTTACCTTGACCAGGTGAAGCTGCAATTCGGTAGCCAGCCTCAAGTCTACAATGATTTCTTGGACATAATGAAGGAGTTTAAATCTCAAAGGTATAAAGAATGGCTGCTTTCCCCCCCTTTTTTTGCATTTGTTTTTATTTTCCTATATTTGATGGGAATCCAACTGTTACGGCTTGTTCAACAAACAGTAGTGAACATAAATGTAGGCTAATGCTTAAAACTCAAGCAATCTTGCAATAATTCTGCAGGAATCTGACAGCTTTCTTTTGTCAGGGTTCCAAATAGCATCCAAAATTAAATCGGAGTCCGAGGCAAAGGATTCCTCAAAGTTCCCATTGGTGAAGAGAGCCACGTTGGCACATCTGGGAAACCTTGAATCTGAAAGCTTCCCGGTTTTCCCCACCCAGTTGAAAGTTCAAGATCCTGCCCCCACACCCACAAGTCCGTCGTATGGTCCAATCTCCCACTGCCACACTGGCAGCTTCCACCCATCCATTTCCGGTCAGGTGCAGAGGTGCAAAGACAAAGGATGACCTTGGCTTTCTAGAAAGAATGTTGTTATGGCTACCTATCATCTAACTCCGTACAATCCCCTCCTCCCATTTTCCCACAATGGAAAATGCAGAATAGAAAGTGTGGCAGGCCAAAGACCCAAGAGAAAAGATGGCTTTTAGGCCTGACATCTTTTCTTTTCTTTTTGCCGGCTCCCCGCACAGCATCGATACTCCCGGGGTGATCAGCCGCGTCTCTCAGCTCTTCAAAGGCCACCCAGATTTGATCATGGGGTTCAACACCTTCCTGCCTCCCGGCTACAAAATCGAAGTGCAGACCAACGACATGGTGAATGTAACCACGCCAGGGCAGGTGCATCAAATCCCGGCTCACGGCCTCCAGCCGCAGCCCCCGCCGCAGCCCCAGCACCCGTCTCAACCTTCAGCACAATCGGCTCCCACCCCGGCGCAGCCAGCCCCACAGCCGCCACCCGCCAAGATCAGCAAGGTGAGAGCGCAGGTGGAAGCGGTGTAGGAGCAGGGGAAGAAGGGTGGGGGGCTTGAACACGATGGCTCCCCAGGCATTGGAGGGCCTCTTGAAGGACAGGTGAGAAGAGCAGGGTTTTGAAAAGTGGCATTTCTGAAACAGGTGGAAGATTGGGGGGGGGGGGCGCAGTGGTTATGCAATTTGGCAGTTCGATCCTGACCAGGCTCAAGATTGACTCAGCTTTCCGCCCTTCCGAGGTGGGTAAAAGGAAGACCTGGATTGTTGAGGACAAGAGGCTGACTCTGTAAACAGCTTAGAGAGGGCTGTAAAGGCACTGAAGTGATATATAAGTCTAAGGATTATTGGGAAGGAAGGAAGATGAGCGGTGGCGCAGTGGTTAGAATGCAGTACTGCAGGCTACTTCTGCTGACTGCCAGCTGCCTGCAATTTGGCAGTTCAAATCTCACCAGGCTCAAGTTTGACTCAGCCTCCCGTCCTTCCGAGGTGGGTAAAATGAGGACCCAGATTGTTGGGGGCAAGAGGCTGACTCTGTAAACCGCTTACAGAGCATTGTAAAGCAGTATATAAGTCTAGGTGCTCTTCCTTCCTTCCCTCCCAGTGGTTAGAATGCAGCATTGCAGGCTAGCTCTGCCCACAGTCGAGTTCAATCCTGACCAGCTCAAGGCTGACTCAGCCTCCCATCCTTTCGAGGTCGGTCAAACGAGGACCCAGATGGTTGCGGGCAAGAGGCTGACTCTAAACCGCTTAGAGAGGGCTGTAAAAGCACTGTGAAGCGCCATACAAGTCTAAGGGATATTGCTATTTTCAGGTTTAAGTTTATTAGATTTATATGCCGCCCTTCTCCCAAGGACTCCCTCCCTTACTTCTCCCTCCCTTACTTCCGTGGTGGCGCAATGCTTAGAATGTAGACTTGCAGTCTGACTCTGCCCACTGGTCTTAAGTGTGGGGACCTGTCCTAAGTCAAATTTTTTTTTGGGGGGGAGGGGGGTATCCTTCAAACTTCAAACTGATACTAAGCCTCCTCGGTCATAAGCCGAGGGCTACTTGTAATTCTCGACCCCTCTGGTCTCAAGCTACTCTAGTCGTTACTTTTAAAGCCCTACATGACATCGGACCTGGCTGCCTGAGAGACCGCCTCCTGCCAGTTACCTCCCAGAGACCTATTAGATCGCACAGATTAGGCCTCCTCTGGATTCCATCTGCCGGTCAATGTCGGCTGGCGACCCCCCGGGGGAGGGCCTTCTCTGTAGCTGCTCCGGCCCTCTGGAACGATCTCCCCGTTGAGATCCGGACCCTTACTACCCTTCCGGCCTTCCGCAAAGCGACTAAGACCTGGCTGTTCCAGCAGGCTTGGGGCTGTTATCCAGCCCCATTCTAAGTTATGAATGTTGTTGCAATTTTAAATTGTTGTTTTTATTTTTATATCCCCCTCCCCTTTTTATTGTAAGCCACCCGGAGTCTTCCGAGAGTGGGCGACATAACAAAACCAATAAATAAATAAATAAATAAATAAATAAATAAATAAATAAATAAATAATCCTTTGGCTCTGCTTCTTCCAGCCCTCCCAGCTCCAGACCCATACGCCCACCAGCCAGCAAGCTCCTCCGGTCCCTTACGCCTCCCCTCGCTCTCCGCCAGTCCAGCCCCACACGCCTGTGACAATCTCCCTGGGGGGGACCACCCCCTCCCTGCAGAACAATCAGCCCGTGGAGTTCAACCACGCCATCAACTACGTCAACAAGATCAAGAACCGTTTCCAAGGGCAGCCGGACATTTATAAGGCCTTTTTGGAGATTCTCCACACCTATCAGGTGAGAGTTCTGCCAGCCAGCCCTTCCTTTGGAGGTTCTGAATCGGGGGACCTGAGCAGAAGAAGGATTGTTGGGGGGGGGATTTTTTTTGTGGGTGGGCAGTGGGACAGAGGATCATCCCTCCTGGCGTGAGATCGTTGGCATTTGCCTGTCTACCTTGGCTGCAAGAGGGAAACTTTTTCACCGAGTGTAAAAAAAAAACTGAAATCGATGCAGGTGGAAAGTAGGGAGAGCTGAGTTCCCTTTCCGGGGTCCGATTTTTGGTGACCTCTTTGGGGCAAAGCACCAACCGCCTCCAATGTGTGTCCCTTGGGGCTCTCTGAGCTTGCTTGTTTTCCTGCAGACGTTTCACGACCCAGCTAGGCAACATCATCAGTGCTAGAAGGGAAGAGGGTTAGGATTGTGACGTCCTTGGGGGCTCTCTGAGGTTTCTTGCTTTCTTGCAGGCGTTTCGTGACCCAACTAGGTAACATCATCCGTACTAGTCTCCCATTTGCGTGCTGCCTGAAGTGTTTGACACCCATATGTGGTGCCAATGAAGGAAAATATTTGTAGCTCGGGGTTGACGCGAGGGGCTCCTCGGTGCTCTCCGAGCTGGCTTGTTTTCTTGCAGGCGTTTCGTGGCCCAACTAGGCAACACCATCAGTGCTAGTGAGAGAGCAGCAAGGACTCCTCATTTCAACCCTGAACTACAAATATTCTCCTTTATTGGTGCCTCCAATATCTTTTTTTTTTTTCAGCCCATCCCTTGCTACTCTTCTTTGGAAATCTCGCAGCTGGGTGTCCTCAAATTTTTTTTATTTTGTTTTTAATTTTTATTTCAAGGGGCAGCTGCTAAAAGTTGCCATCTTTTTTCCCCCCCCCCCTACTTCTTCTTCTTCTTCCTGAACCTTCTCCTCCTCCGTCTCCTCTAACAGAAAGAGCAGCGGAATGCCAAGGAAGCCGGTGGGAACTACACCCCAGCGTTGACCGAGCAGGAAGTCTATGCCCAGGTGGCACGCCTCTTTAAGAACCAGGAGGATTTGCTCTCCGAATTCGGGCAGTTCTTGCCAGATGCAAATAGCTCCGTTGTGAGTGAATTCGCATGCGCCGTCTTGCCTTTTACGTCCGGGTTTTCGGCAAAAACCACCTCCGGAGTTGAACCATGGGTTCATTGAAAACAGGCGGGACGTTTGCCTCGCTACCGCTGCAAAAAAAAGATAGTAAAATTGGGCCGGGTCAGATGGGTCACCCGACTTAGACCATCGCGAGTTTTATCTATCCCATTTTATTATTAGGAGCCCTTGGTGCTCTCTGAGCTTGCTCGTTTTCTGGCAGGCGTTTCGTCACCCAGCTAGGTAACATCACCAGGGCCGGTGGTGTGAGCGCTGGCGTTACCTAGTTTGGGTCCTGAAGCGCCTGCAAGAAAACGGGGGAGCTCAGAGAGCACCAAGCGCCCCTCGTGTCAACCCTGAACTACAGATATTCTCCTTTATTAGTATCTCGTTCTATTGGTAAAATTTTATCAGCCGCTCATCTTACCGAAAGGTAACTGGGCAACTTGCAGTCATACAATATACGCCGTGTTTTCCCGAAAATAAGACAGGGTCTTATTTTCTTTTGACTCCCGAAATGAAGCGCTTGGCCTTATTTTCGGGGAGAGCTTATTATTTTTGAGGTGCGGGAGGCCCCCCTAACCTCGGCCCGCTGATCCAGAGAGAGCCCAGAGGTTCTGTCTCTGTTTCTGGCACGCCCTTGCCAGCCCTCGCATCGCTGGGCCTGCCTCTATTTCCGCGACCGCCACTAAGAGAAGGGGCGCGGGAGCCAGGGTTTGCGGGAGTGGTCTCCGTGAGGCCGTTCTGCCTGGCTGGCAGGTGTATGTGGGACGCCTGGGGCATGTCGTTCTCCCCCCCCCCCCCAGGAAATGACAGGTACCGGCTGCACATTAGCGGGGAGGGCTTATTTTCAGGGGTGGGGTTATTTTAGCGCATGCACTCAAAAGCCTGTCTGGGCTTATTATCCAGGGAGGGCTTATTTTTGGGGAAACAGGGTATCTACATGAAAACGTACATGAATTTAAATCAAAGACCGTGCTGGGTGTGTGTGTGTCAGAGAGAGAGGTGGGATCTGTGATTACGCAATCACCCACCTGCATTGTGCTGCTTCCCCATTGGCCCAATGGGAAGATGCATGTCCTTAAGCCTTACAGAAGGATAGGAGGGTTGAGGCCAACCTCACACTGGGGGGCAAGATGTTCCAGGGAGCAGGAGCCACAGCAAAGAAGGCCCCCCTCGTAGACCCCACCAGTCGAAAATAATTGAGGTGTTGGGACCAATAGCATGCCTCCTCTGCCGGCACGAGTGGGGCAGGCCAATCCCCGCGGGGCGAGACAGCCCCACAAGTAACCTGGGCCTTCGGTTACAACTCCTTTACAGCCGTAACTCAAGGACATTCTGCGTAGAAGGCCTGGGCAGAATATGACCCCACGGTCAAAATTCATTTTTAATCTTCAAGTGCCCTGTGCTCACATCCCCTTAACTGGCTGGTTCTTGTGAAGCATTTTTTTCCCCCATGTTCTCACCTACGGGGCCCCCGTAACGGGTTTGTTTGTGGTTCTTCCCCCATCAGCTCTTGAGCAAGACCACGGCGGAGAAAGTGGAGTCGGTGAGAAACGACCACGGAGGCACCATCAAAAAGCCCCAGCTGAACAGTAAGCAGCAGAGGCCCAATCAGAATGGCTGTCAAATCCGGAGGCACGCCACTCCGGGGGTCACCCCGCCAGTGAAGGTAAGACCCCCGTTTATCACCCCTTTCATCTCAAGGCCCACAGCTGGTGGCAATTGCACAGTACTCAGATCAGGGGTGTCCAAACTTGGGAACTTTAAGACTTGTGGACTTCCAACTCCCAGAATTCCCCAGCCAGCCATGCATGATTTGAAGTCCACAAGTCTTAAAGTCCACAAGTTTGGACACCTCTGACTTGGATAATAAGCCCTTAGCAAATGAAAACAATATACCACATCTTGACTTTCTCCCAATGATAATATAGGGCTTTAATTTTAGGAACTAGTTAAGGACACCTGAGGGATCTTTAATGCCATAAAAGCAATATTTTCTACAGCACTTCCACATTTTATCGATGTTACTGAGTTAAGAATTTCTAATACTTCAGGTCTGGTCCAGCCCCAAGGAAAAGCAGAACTCTGAGAATAGAGAATTGGTAATCTAGAACAACAGTTGTCTCTTTTTTTTTTGTCCAATAATATATTTTTTTTGTTACAAATTTTAAGTTCTTTTACGAACAAAGGATCGTCCGGGTTTCCTTCCCTTTTTCCTCTTCCCTTATACACAATTATGAATATATAGTTAAATAAAATAACATTGTTAATTGTGTATAACCAGCTAAGTAACGTGCTTGTTATATTAAAAGTTGAATTTGAGGATAGAAGCTACCTCTAGAATTTAGAATAACGAATGGAAAATGAAATGATAAATTTGGTATATTTTTCTGAAAGGGTGAAAAATGGGAAAAATCTAAATTTTAAGATGGAAATATGGGAAGGAAATAATGGGGCTGAAACTGGAATGGTAATGTGATGCAAAATAAATGGTGTATAACAACACTTTCTTATTAGTTCCACGCTCAGGCTGCCTGGAGGATTAATCTAATTTTGAATGGGTTACTTTATTATTCCATATTTCGTAAGGAAGGAGTGCAGGGAACTGTAACCCCTGTTGTTCTTACGTTGTGTCTGCTTCTGAGGCCCTTAATTCAGGGGTCTCCGCCCGTGACGGCTTGTGGGTTTCCAACTCCCAGAATTCCACAGCCAGCATGGACATTCTGGGAGTTTGAAGTCCACAAGTCATAAAGTTGCCACCGTTGGAGACCCCTGAATTAATGGACAAATGCTTGTCCTACCAGCTAGTAGTATCAATACTGTGCCATTGTTCCTCTCCTATTCTTTTAACTACGCGGCAGCTCAGCGAATTTAAAATGTGCTGTGGTAGATAATCCCTTATTTATTCCTTTGTGTGTGTTGTGTGTTTCTGTGCTCTTCCTCTCTACAGAAGAAGCCAAAGCTCCTTAATTTGAAGGACCCATCCTTTGCAGAAGCTGGCAAACACGGCACAGAGTCTCTGTTCTTTGACAAGGTAGGAGAGCCGATAAAACGGTGCCCGTTTAATCCCCCAGCATTATTCTGCGCTAATGGGGGAATAGCAGCGCCACGCGGGTAGCCCTCGGTTTACAACTTGTTCCAAGTTGCAAGAGGTTTGGGAAATGAGATTTAACAACCAGACCTTGCTCCTGCCACGGTTGCCGCATCCCCACGATCCCAGGATCGAAATTTGGCAACTTGGCGTGCCTTCTCCCCAGGGTCACACTCTGCCACCTTCCCAGCTGGCTTCCAACGAGCAAAGTTACTGGGGAAAATGCGGATTTGCTTAAGGACCGTATGGTTCGCTTAAAACAACTGCAGGGATTTCGCTTAACACTCATGGCGAAAGAGGTCATAAGATTGGGCCTCCCTTACTTAAACCACTTGTGTAGCAAAGGAAATTCTTCCCTCGGTTGTTGTAAATTGAGGATTATTCACGAGAGAAAATTTGAGTTCATAATTTATGACATTCTTCAGCTGTTCAAGGATACTGCATGTAGGCAATCATCTTGGGTCTACAAGGAATCATAGTTGGGCGCTGGTGGATTCCTCCTCACCCTTCAGCTCCCCCTGGAATAAACGCACCATTCCCCAGCTCCACCTACGTCGTGGCTATCGGTTGATGAGCTTACAATTGGGCCAATGGGGGAGGATTAATGTAACGTAACCATCCTCTGCTACCAAATGCGATGTTCCCGTGGGTCGTCCATGAGGCCAATGTGGAGAAAAGACAGGACACGATCTTTCTCAGGATGGAGCGACCCAGATTGGGGGTCTGAGAGCCCCTTTTATTGAGATAGGACAAAGGCAGGAGGAGCAATAGCATGTGGTTAAAAACAGCCTGTAAAAGTACAATGTGGTTAAAAACAGCCTGTAAAAGTACAATTTCTAATCTACTGCTCAGAGAAGTTCTGTCTATATATGGTCAAATCCTGGACGTCATTGGTAGGGCACATCTCAGAATGTTATGTTATGCACTATCAGGATGTTACGGCGTTTTAGGAGTTTGTTTTCTCCTGTGTGGTTCAGCGTGGCTCTGCATGCCCTGGTATGAACTGGGCCATGGGGGACACACACCTACGCAAGGAACTATATTACAACAGATTAAGTTGTTGCTTTGCAAGAGAGCCTCCTCTTCTCTTTCCCAACTTTCTCATCCTTCTTTCTTCCTCTTCTCACTCCACCTTCCAGGTCCGCAAAGCACTGCGCAGCACGGAGGCCTACGAGAATTTCCTCCGGTGCCTCGTCATTTTCAATCAGGAGGTCATATCCCGAGCTGAGCTGGTCCAGCTGGTTTCTCCCTTTCTGGGGTAAGCAACTGAGCCTTTAATATCCTCCTTTGTGGGACAGACAACATACGCTGAAGAATTGAAAACAAGCTACCTGAAGTTGTTTGCATCGTAAACGGGCAGGGGGTAAATTTAACAAATCAAATAATATGTAAAATTGACGGGCAGAGAGCATCGTACCTTTTCCGTCTGCCAACAAACTCAAGAGTTCAAGGAACGGAGATACTCCTGCCTCAATTATTGGCAAAATCGCCCTGTGGTACCAGCCTAGCAAATTTCACTGCAGAAAGTGCAGGAGGAAGCTTTTTAAAAAGCAGCAGTTGCACCTTTCCCCCTATTAACAGCGATGGCGAATCTTTTTTGGCTTGCGTGCCATAAGGGAGGAGTGCAGGGGGGTCGTATGTGGGCATGCTGCACCCATAATGCAGTGCGTGACCCCCCAATGCACATGCACGCATGAGAGGCGCAACCCCCCCATTTTTTGCATGCTTTTTTCACCCTCCCCAGGCTCCAGAGGCTTTATAGGAGCCTGGGGAGAACAAAAACAGCCTCCCTTACCCCCCTAAGGCCCTCCAGAGGCTCCAGGGACCTTCAGGAGGTGTCTCTGAAGCCTCCGAAGGGCAAAAAATGACCCTAGGAGCAAACCGGAAGTCGCTCCTATGATGCCTCTGGAGCCTGCGGAGAGCGAAAAATGCCTTTAAAAAAGGCTGAATTCACTGTGCCCTGAGAAAAGGCTCCGCGTGCCACAGGTTCCCCATCCCGGCCCTATAAGATGATCAGAAGCTTATGCAAACTTTAAACCTTACTAAGAAGTGTAAAAAAAAATCTCTTTGCCACAGCAGCGGCGCTAACCTAGTGCGTTCGGTTTTCATTGGTTTATTTTTTTGGTTTCGTCCTTTTCAGAAAATTTCCAGAGTTGTTCACTTGGTTTAAAAACTTCCTGGGTTACAAAGAATCCTCTCACCTGGAAAGCTTTCCGAAGGAGCGAGCGACCGAGGGGATAGCGATGGAGATAGACTATGCTTCCTGCAAACGGCTGGGCTCCAGCTACCGAGCCTTGCCCAAAAGCTACCAGCAGCCCAAATGCACGGGTCGAACGCCGTTGTGCAAGGAGGTAATAGCAAGAGCCCGTTACACTTATATGCCGCTTTGTAGTGCTTCCCAGCCCTCTCTAAGTGGTTTACACAGTCAGCCTCTTGCCCCCAATAGTTCTGGGTCCTCATTTTACCAACCTTGGAAGGTTGAGTCAACTTTGAGACTGGTGAGATTCGAATTGCCAAATTGCAGTCAGCAGAAGGAGCCTGCGGTTCTGCACTCTAACCACTGGGCCACCACGACTCATGTTAAGCCGGCCATCTTTTCCCCCCTTTGAGGGTTTAAATATTGCTGAAAACCAGCAAGACTGGTGGGGTCTCCAGGGATTCCCGTTCCCCTCCCCCCTCCCAATAATTACAGGCAGTCCTCGACTTACGACCACAATCGAGCCCAAAATGTATGTTGCTAAGGGTGACATTTGTTGAGTGAGTTTTGCTCCACTTTACGACTTTTCGAATCCCTTTATACGAATTGCTAAGCTTGTGAAATCAATAACCCAGTCGTCAAATGAATCTGACTTCGCTTGTCAGAAGGTCGCAAAAGAGGGTCATGTGAACCTAGGGCACTGCCACTGTCATAGAAGCATCCATAGTGGCTGCTGCAGCGGCCATAAGTGTGAAAAATGGTCCTAAGTCCATTTTTTTCAACGCCGTTGTAACTGAACAGTCACTAAATGAACCGTCGTAAGTTGAGGGCTACCTGTATAGGTAATCCTTGGCTTATGACAGCAGTTGGGGACTGGAACTGCTGAAACGAAGCGAGAGAGAGAGAGCGCAACGTCATTGGACCATGCGGCTTAGCCCAGAGGTTACGTTGCGTAGTTCAGCAAGGACCTCACCTGACTGCCACTTCTGATTTCCCGCCATCTTCCCCACTGACTTTGTAGGAAGCCGGCAGGGAATGTCAGGAATTGTGTTCATGTGATCGCAGGACACTTCGGGGGCCGGAACCCCAAGGTCCCTTCGTTCAACTCCGAGAACTGCCTGTAAGGAGATTACCAATCAGCCTTTTTCATATGTCCCGTGGGGTCCATTACTACACCGAGTGGAATTGGTGACAGGAAGAGCCAACGGTCTGAAACTTCTAGTTTCAAGAAACGCTCTGAAACGTGCCCAGGAAGGACGTGAAGAAGAGCTGAAGGAGTACCAAGAGAATTAGACATGACCAGTGGAATAAATTGAATCTCTCGTTGCATGTGAAGTTCCTTCAGCAGGGGAGATACCCATAACATAAAATATTTATTGGGTGCATTATTAGGTTGGAATTAAAAACACAATTTTTAAAGCCTAACCCATTGTGGAGTGCACTTCGTAAACTGTTTCATTTTAATGTATGCCGAGTAGTGTACATTCAAAGAGTCAAAAGCTCGTAGTATTCCTGTAGTATCTCAGCGGGAGTCCTTTTTCCACCCACAAAGGGGCGCCCTTGTACAGCTGACCATTCTCTTGTGACAAACTACCATATTCCTTGATGGTGACCTGACTAGCAATGTCAGCTAATCTAGAATCTATCATCCATATCTATCTATCTATCTCTCTCTCTCTCTCTCTCTCTCTCTCTCCCTCCCTCCCTCCCTCCCTCCCTCCCTCCCTCCCTCTCTCTCTCTATATATATTATATATATATATATATATATATATATATATATATATATATATATATATATATATATATATATATATATATATATATATATATATATAATCTATCTATCTATCTATCTTTATATCTATCTTTATATCTATATCTCCCTCTCCCTCCCCCTTCCCTTTCTTTCATCTTTCCGTCCTTCTCTTTCTTTCCTTTCTTCCTCCCTCTCTCTCTCTCTTTCTTCCCCCCTCCCTCCTCTCTCTCTCTCTCTATCTCTATCTATCTCTATATATATATATGTCTATATCTATCTCCCTCTCCCTCCCTTCCCTTTCTTTCATCTTTCCGTCCTCTTTCTTTCTTTCCTTTCTTCCTCCCTCTCTCTCTTTCTTCCCCCCTCCCTCCTCTCTCTCTCTCTCTCTCTCTCGATATATATATATATATATATATATATATATATATATATATATATATATATATATATATATATCCCTCTCCCTCCCTTCCCTTTCTTTCAACTTTCTGTCCTTCTCTTTCTTTCCTTTCTTCCTCCCTCTCTCTCTCTCTTTCTTCCCCCCTCCCTCCTCTCTCTCTCTCTCTCTATCTCTATCTATCTCTCTATATATATATGTCTATATCTATCTCCCTCTCCCTCCCTTCCCTTTCTTTCATCTTTCCGTCCTTCTCTTTCTTCCTCCCCCTCTCTCTCTTTCTCCCCCCTTCCTCCTCTCTCTCGCTTTTTCTCCACTGCTCAGGTTTTGAATGACACCTGGGTCTCCTTCCCCTCCTGGTCTGAAGATTCTACGTTTGTGAGCTCGAAGAAGACTCAGTATGAAGAGCACATCTACCGATGTGAGGATGAACGGTTTGAGGTAGGTCAGATAATCCTCCAGGCCGTGGTTGTCCCAAAGATGCTTTTTTCAAGAGGCAACTGGACTTTCTTGCTTTTTCTTTGGAAAATATTTTGCTTCTCTTCCAAGAAGCTTCTTCAGCTCTGACTGGATGGCGGGGAAGGGAAGGGTTGATACTCCTTGCAGACAGCTGGTCATTTGCATCCCTTTTAGAGCGTCGTTGAGGCTACTTGGAGGTTTTATCCATGTTCTCAGGGTCATCCTGAGTGGTGCAAATGGTTTCTGTAGTCTGCAATTTTTATTTCCCTCTCTGGAAACCCATTCCTACTCCCACACCATTCAAAGGGAATTCGTCCCAAATTGTGTAGCTAAAAGTCTGTAGAGATTCTCTGTCCTCCAGATTATAGTTGTCCCAAAGGTCCTTTTTTTCCCCCCAAGAGGCAACTGTTTTTTCTTTGAAGACGTTTCGCTTCTCATCCGGGAGGCTTCTTCAGCTCTGACTGGATGGTGGGGAATGACCTCAAGGACCCTCTGAAAGGACGCAAATGGCCAGCTGTCTGCAAGAAATATAAATCCTTCCATTCTCCTCCATCCAGTCAGAGCTGAAGAAGCTCCTTGGATGAGAAGCGAAACGTCTTCCAAAGAAAAACCAGAGAGTCCAGTTGCTTCGTGGGAAAACAAAATCACCCTGGGGTCCCAATTCCAACGTCAACTTGCATTACGAGCTCCCTTCCTTAGCGAAGCTGACGTCCCTCCTCCTCCTCCTTTCCCAGCTGGACGTGGTCCTGGAGACTAACCTGGCCACCATCCGCGTCTTGGAAACGATACAAAAGAAGCTCTCCCGCTTATCGGCCGAAGAGCAAGCCAAATTCCGCCTCGACAACACCTTGGGGGGCTCCTCCGAAGTCATCCACCGCAAAGCCCTGCAGAGGATATACGCGGACAAAGCGGCCGACATCATCGACGGCCTTCGGAAGAATCCCGCCGTGGCTGTCCCCATTGTGCTGAAAAGGTAACCCCCGGTCATTGGGGGAAACGGGGAGGAGCGTCCGAATGGAACGCAAACAAAATTACGTTGAAAGGTTGCAGTGTTGAAAGACAAACGCTAGGCAAGCTTTGAGGTATCCTGAGGTCCGGGGCAGGGGTGTCAAGCTCAAGGCCCACGGGCCAGATCCAGCCCACAGGGGGCTTAGTTTCTGGAGAACCGGCAGTGGAAACTTTGAGTAGTTCAGAGAACCGGCAAATACCACCTCTGGCTGGCCTCAGAGTGGGGAGGGTAAGGAGATTTTGCAGTATCCTTTCCCTGGAGTGGGGAGGGAATGGGGATTTTGCAGTATCCTTCCCTTGGAGTGGGGAGGGAATGGGGATTTTGCAGTATCCTTCCCCTGGAGTGGGGAGGGAATGGGGATTTTGCAGTATCCTTCCCCTGGAGTGGGGAGGGAATGGGGATTTTGCAGTATCCTTCCCCTGGAGTGGGGAGAGAATGGAGATTTTACAGTATCCTTCCCCTGGAGTGGGGAGGGAATGGAGATTTTACAGTATCCTTCCCCTGGAGTGGGGAGGGAATGGAGATTTTGCAGTATCCTTCCCCTGGAGTGGGGAGGGAATGGGGATTTTGCAGTATCCTTCCCCTGGAGTGGGGAGGGAATGGGGATTTTACAGTATCCTTCCCTGGAGTGGGGAGGGAATGGAGATTTGCAGTATCCTTCCCCTGGAGTGGGGAGGGAATGGGGATTTTGCAGTATCCTTCCCCTGGAGTGGGGAGGGAATGGAGATTTTACAGTATCCTTCCCCTGGAGTGGGGAGGGAATGGAGATTTTGCAGTATCCTTCCCCTGGAGTGGGGAGAGAATGGAGATTTTACAGTATCCTTCCCCTGGAGTGGGGAGAGAATGGAGATTTTACAGTATCCTTCCCCTGGAGTGGGGAGGGAATGGAGATTTTGCAGTATCCTTCCCCTGGAGTGGGGAGGGAATGGGGATTTTGCAGTATCCTTCCCCTGGAGTGGGGAGGGAATGGAGATTTTACAGTATCCTTCCCCTGGAGTGGGGAGGGAATGGAGATTTTGCAGTATCCTTCCCCTGGAGTGGGGAGGGAATGGGGATTTTGCAGTATCCTTCCCTTGGAGTGGGGAGGGAATGGGGATTTTGCAGTATCCTTCCCCTGGAGTGGGGAGGGAATGGGGATTTTGCAGTATCCTTCCCCTGGAGTGGGGAGGGAAAGGAGATTTTGCAGTATCCTTCCCCTGGAGTGGGGAGGAATGGAGATTTTACAGTATCCTTCCCCTGGAGTGGGGAGGGAATGGAGATTTTGCAGTATCCTTCCCCTGGAGTGGGGACGAATGGAGATTTTGCAGTGTCCTTCCCCTGGAGTGGGGAGGGAATGGGGATTTTGCAGTATCCTTCCCTTGGAGTGGGGAGGGAATGGGGATTTTGCAGTGTCCTTCCCCTGGAGTGGGGAGGGAATGGGGATTTTGCAGTATCCTTCCCCTGGAGTGGGGAGGGAATGGGGATTTTGCAGTATCCTTCCCCTGGAGTGGGGAGGGAATGGGGATTTTGCAGTATCCTTCCCCTGGAGTGGGGAGGGAAAGGAGATTTTGCAGTATCCTTCCCCTGGAGTGGGGAGGAATGGAGATTTTACAGTATCCTTCCCCTGGAGTGGGGAGGGAATGGAGATTTTGCAGTATCCTTCCCCTGGAGTGGGGACGAATGGAGATTTTGCAGTGTCCTTCCCCTGGAGTGGGGAGGGAAAGGAGATTTTGCAGTATCCTTCCCCTGGAGTGGGGAGGAATGGAGATTTTACAGTATCCTTCCCCTGGAGTGGGGAGGGAATGGAGATTTTGCAGTATCCTTCCCCTGGAGTGGGGACGAATGGAGATTTTGCAGTATCCTTCCCCTGGAGTGGGGAGGGAATGGAGATTTTGCAATATCCTTCCGCTGGAGTGGGGAGGGAATGGAGATTTTGCAGTATCCTTCTCCTGGAGTGGGGAGGGAATGGGGATTTTGCAGTATCCTTCCCCTGGAGTGGGGAGGGAATGAGGATTTTACAGTATCCTTCCCCTGGAGTGGGGAGGGAATGGGGATTTTGCAGTATCCTTCCCCTGGAGTGGGGACGGAATGGAGATTTTGCAGTATCCTTCCCCTGGAGTGGGGACGAATGGAGATTTTGCAGTATCCTTCCCCTGGAGTGGGGAGGGAATGGAGATTTTGCAATATCCTTCCGCTGGAGTGGGGAGGGAATGGAGATTTTGCAGTATCCTTCCCCTGGAGTTGGGAGGGAATGGGGATTTTGCAGTATCCTTCCCCTGGAGTGGGGAGGGAATGAGGATTTTACAGTATCCTTCCCCTGGAGTGGGGAGGGAATGGGGATTTTGCAGTATCCTTCCCCTGGAGTGGGGAGGGAATGGGGATTTTACAGTATCCTTCCCCTGCCACTCCCACCAAGGCACGCCCACAGAACCAGCAGTAAAAATTTTTGAATCCCACCACTGTACCAGATGTCCTAAACCTAGAGGTCTCTCTCCCTCTTGCCCTCTTCTTCTTCTTCCGGCCTAGGTTGAAAATGAAAGAAGAGGAATGGCGGGAAGCCCAGAGGGGATTCAACAAAGTGTGGCGGGAACAGAACGAGAAATACTATTTGAAATCCCTGGACCATCAAGGCATCAACTTTAAGCAGAACGACACGAAGGTCTTGCGGTCCAAGAGCCTGCTGAGCGAGATTGAGACCATCTACGATGAGGTACGTTGGGAAAGTCCACCAAACGTTCCCTTCCGCGGTAACTTTCCGACAGCGGGGTTTTGAGAAGGTTGAAGAACATCAAAGAGCTGTAGGGTGCTTGTCCTTCGACTTGGGGACAATCGAGGGAAGCAGTAGAACCTTTTGTAGAAAGAAGTCGTCCTTCAGCAATTTGTAGCTGGAGAAAGAGAGAAGGATAAATAGACAGATTGGGGAGGGAGGGGGAAGAGAGATATAAATATACAATGACAGAGAAAGGGGAAGAGGGGGAGAGAGAAAGACAGAAAGAGAGAGAAATAGATGGGGCAAGATATAGATGGATGGATGGATGGAGGGAGAAAGGGAGAAAGTCAGAGAGCGATAGAGAGACAGTCAGACAAAGGGGGAAGAGAGGAAGAAAGACAAAGAGAGAAAGATGGGAAGATAAATAGATGAGGGAAGAGAGTGATACTGTATATAAATAGACAAAGACAGGAAAAAGAGAGAGAAAGAGAAGGGAAGAGAGGGAGAGAGATAGAGAGAGAAAGAAAGAAATAAACGGGAAGAGAGATATATAAATAGACAAAAACCAAAAGTGGGGAAGCGAGCGAGAAAGAGAGATAAATAGACAGGGGAGAGAGAGAGATAGGGAAAGAAATAGAAATACTGTATATAAATGGACAAAGAGAGGGGGGAAGAGGGGGAGAGAGAGAAAGACAGAGACAGAAAGAGAAAAAACGAAAGGGAAATAGGGGAAAGAGAGATATAAATAGAGAGGGGGAAGAGGGGGAGAGAGAAAGAAAGAAATACAGGGAAAGAGAGATGAATAGACAGGACGAAGAGAGATACTATATATAAATAGACAGAGGGGAAAGAGATGATAGATAGATAGATAGATAGATAGATAGATAGATAGATAGATAGATAGATAGATAGATAGATAGAGAAAGAGAGAAAGAGAGAAAGAGAGAAAGAGAGAAAGAGAGAAAGAGAGATAAATAGAGAGGGGGAAGAGAGAGAAAGAAAGAAATACAGGGAAAGAGATGAATAGACTGGATGAAGAGAGATACTATATATACATAGACAGAGGGGAAAGAGATGATAGATAGATAGATAGATAGATAGATAGATAGATAGATAGATAGATAGATAGAGAAAGAGAGAAAGAGAGAAAGAGAGATAAATAGAGAGGGGGAAGAGAGAGAAAGAAAGAAATACAGGGAAAGAGAGATGAATAGACAGGACGAAGAGAGATACTATATATAAATAGACAGAGGGGAAAGAGATGATAGATAGATAGATAGATAGATAGATAGATAGATAGATAGATAGATAGATAGATAGATAGAGAAAGAGAGAAAGAGAGATAAATAGAGAGGGGGAAGAGAGGGAGAGAAAGAAATACAGGGAAAGAGATGGGAGACAGGATGAAGAGAGATACTATATATAAATAGACAGGGGAAAGAGAGAGAGAGAGAGGTAAATAAATAGTGTGATGAAGAGGGAAAGAGAGATAAATAGGGGGGAAGAGGAACAGACCGACTGCCTCGAGGACTATTTCAGACTCTTCATTTCCTGGGTTTTCAGAGGCAAGAACAGACCTCGGACGACAGCAGCGGCCCTCACCTCTCCCTGGCCTACGAGGACAAGCAGATTCTGGAGGACGCCGCCTCCCTGATCATCCACCACGTGAAGCGCCAGACGGGCATCCAGAAAGAGGACAAGTACAAAATCAAGCAGATCATGTACCACTTCATCCCGGACCTCCTCTTCGCCCAGCGAGGGGAGCTCTCCGACCTGGAGGAGGAAGAGGAGGAGGAGATGGACGTGGACGAAAGCTCCGGGGCGGTGAAGAAGCACAACGGGGTGGGGGGCAGCTCCCCCAAAGCCAAGCTGCTCTTCAGCGGCACGGTGGCTCAGAAGCTGCGCAGCCTGGACGAGGCCTACAACCTCTTCCACGTCAACAACAACTGGTACATCTTCCTGCGGCTCCACCAGATCCTTTGCCTGCGGCTGCTGCGGATATACAGCCAGGCCGAGCGGCAGATCGAGGAGGACAGCCGGGAACGGGAGTGGGAACGGGAAGTGCTGGGGGTGAAGCGAGAGAAGAGCGACAGTCCAGCCATCCAGCTGCGCTTGAAAGACCCCAGTGAGTGTCTTCTGACCCACCTCCCCAAACACGGCAAGCCCTCTTGGGGTCAACTCAAAAGATTCCTTCGTTAGGAGCCCCGGCAAAAAGTTTCTCTCTCACCGCAGGCTAACAAGTCCGTCCGGCAGGGAGATGAGTAGTTGTCTGCCACATCTGCTCATCTCCGCCTCCTGCCTTTGATCCCCAGAACTAGGGTGGGGCTTTCCTAGCAGTGGTGGCTTTTCCGTCCCAAGGACCGTCCCATAGATTTCCACTGCTCTCTCCTCTGCTGTCTGGGCATCTGTGCGTTAGGCACCGGACCCAACTGGACCCTCCTTTTCCTCATCAGCCACCTCCAGACCTGGGGGCTGTTGACTCTCCATCTGAGGGCTGACGGCCGGCCGGCCGGCGATGCTCCGCCTCTCCCTCTCTCTCTCTCTCTCTCCCTCCCTCCCTCTCTCTCTCTCTCTCTCTCTCCCTCCCTCCCTCCCTCTCTCTCTCTCTCTCTCCCTCCCTCTCTCTCTCCCTCTCTCCCTCTCCCTCCCTCTCTCCCCCTCCCTCTCCCTCCCCCTCCCTCCCTCTCTTTCTCTCCCTCCCTCCCCCTCCTCTCTCTCTCTGAAAGCTCCATTCCCCCTCAAAGCTCCCAGATTGCCCTGATGCTGACCCTGACTCTCACGCGCCCCCCCCTTCCTCCTCTGATTCGGCTGCTGGAGGGGCCGACAGGCGACCACAGAGTGTCTGTCTAGGGCAGGGCAGATGGACAGCATTGTGGGTGGGAGTGCAAAGTAGTCCTCGGCTTAACGACCGGTTGCTTAGCCCAGGGGTCCCCAACCCCCCAGTCCATGGACCAGCCTCCGAGGCTGCGGCAGGCCAGAAACTGGGCCGCGCAGACAAGCAAAGCCCCATCCGTGGGATTCAGGCACCACTTGAAACCACGTCCCCTCCGATCCACAGGAATCCTCCCTCCACGGAACCGGTCCCTGGTGTCCCAAAGGGTTGGGGGGCCACCAGCTTAACGACAGTTGTAAGTTATGACAGACGCCTCAATAGGCACTTAGGACCCACTTCCGGTGGCTGCGATGTGGGATTGTGGGGGGGGAACCTGGGTCCCACAGTCCCATGGCCATAATTTATAAAAATAATACCGTATTTTTCGGACCATAAGTCACACCAGTGTATAGTATGCACCAAGATCTCGAAGAAGTAAGTAAGGGAAAATGTTTTTGTCCTCCTCCGTCCCTAGGAGCATTCTGCAGGCTTCAGCAGGGCTGGGGGAAGGCAGAAATGCCCCCGTTTTTCACAAAAATGGGATGCTGGGGGTGGGGTTTTGGGAGGCCGGAAATGGCTGTATTTGGTTTATAAGACGCACCAACATTTCCACACTCTTTGGTGGGGGGAGGTGCGTCTTATACTCTGAAAAATATGGTACTTATTTGTTGGTGGCAAGAAGCCCCTCGGTGTGCTTGCAAAACAACAGAATGAAATGACAACGCTAAAGCGTACAGCCGATGAAACACGGAAAGTAAAAAATAATAATCAAAGGGGTCAATAATAATAATGCAGCCACACCTCCTATTTATGATTTTTCTTTCTTTTTTTCTTCTTGGGGGGGGGGAGGGGAGGAACGGGCTTTTATTTCTGGTTCTTGGCCAAAAGACTGGAGAGCAAACTGTGGGTTCTCTGAACAGATGCCATTCAAAAGCGTCACCCGACAAATGCGCGCCGACAAAACCGCAACGAAAAAAGCAACATAGTGGGATGCAAAAACAACGTTTAGGGTTAGGGTTATAACGTTGTTTTTGCGTCGCAGAATGTTGTTTGTTTCGTCGCGGCGCGGTTTTGTCGAGCGCGCATTTGTCGATGAACCATTCAAAAGGGATTATGACATTGGAGAGGCTTTGCAACGGTCACAGTTAACAGCTAAATTGCGCAGGCAACGACCTGGGCCCTTCCAGCATCTCTGCTGCTTCTGTTTTCGGTGAGGCCTGGCCTTCCCGTGCAAAGCCATTATAATGAGTTTGTTCTGTCTGTCTCCCCCCCCCCTTCCCCTTTCCTCTCCCCCGCCCCCCCTTTCAATTTCAGTGGACATCGAGGTGGAAGATTACTACCCTGCTTTCCTGGACATGGTGCGGAATCTCCTGGATGGCAACATGGACTCCTCCCAATATGAGGACTCCCTGCGTGACATGTTCACCATTCACGCCTACATCGCCTTCACCATGGACAAGCTCATCCAGAGCATTGTCAGACAGGTGATTTTGGGGCGGGGGGAGAGGGAGAGATGGATGGAAAAGGGAGGAGGGAAAGGAAAAGAAGGAAAGTGGGGGGAGAGAGGAAGGATGGAGGGGGAGAATGGGAAAGAGGGAGGAGAGAAAGGAAAGGAGGAGAAAAAGGAAAGAGGGGAGGGAGATGGAGGGGGAGAGGAAGAGAGGGATGGAGAGGAAAGGAAAAGAAGGAAAGTGGGGAGAGAGGGAAAGGGAGGAAGGATGGAGGGGGAGATGGAAAAGGGTGGAGAGAAAGGAAGGGAGGAGGGAAAGGGAAAGAAGGAAAGAATGGGGAGGGTGTATGGATATGTGTATATAGGGTGGTTGAAAGAGAGATTGGGGGGGTGGGAAGAAACCCAAGGGGGCTCCTCCTTGCCTCTACAAGACAACAACAGAGGCAGAGGTGGCCACAGCCTGAAGTCAGGAGGGCTACCGGGACCTTTAAGGCAGAAACTCTCCTTCACCCTCCCCAACTCCGCAACATGCCCATTGCGGCCACTGCTGGGCTCCTCCCCTCCCCACCCGCTTGCTCTCACGGCCGGCTTCTGGATCCAGCGTGGCGGGGCAGGAACAAAGCCGCGTCGGTGGCTGGAGGAAGCATCTGCTCTACTCCGTGCCTTGTTTGTCCCCGGGGCAGAGAGAACGGAGGTTAGAAGTTCAGCAGAGAGAGCTATTTCTGCCTAGACATGTTGCCTGCTGGCATGGGCTGGCCTCGGGCGTAGCATATGCACCGTACGGCGGAAGAGAGCGGGCACCTGGTGCTGGAGCTTCAAAAAAGTCGATCTTAATCATCTTTCTCTCTCTCTCTCTCTCTCTTTCTTCTTAAAAACGTTTTTTTCAGCTCCAGCACATAGTGAGTGACGAAATCTGTGTGCAGGTAACCGAGCTCTACCTGTCCGAGAGCCACAACGGTGCCACGGGAGGGCTGCTGACCTCACAGCCCTCTCGCTCCCTGGTGGAAACGGCCTACCAGCGCAAAGCCGAGCAGCTGATGCAGGACGAGAACTGCTTCAAGGTGAACCAGGGCTGGGCAGGAGCCTTTGCTGGCCCCTTGGAAGGAACTGGGTTGCTTTTTAGAAAGGGGGGATGACGACAGGGTTGATCTTTCCCCTCGAAAGGTGCATTTAATACTTCTCAAAGTCCATTTATGGGACTCTGGCTGTCTCGTACGGTCTGCAGAGAATTGCGGCCTTGGGGGCCCAGATATCAAAGGGATTCAATACAGATTAACAAGAGTTGGAAGGAACCTTGTAGGTTCTTCTAGCCCAGCCCGCCCCCCGCCCAAGCAGGAGACCCTACTCCATTTCTGACAGAGGGAAGTCTCTCCTTGAAAGCTTCCAGGGATGAAACTCTCACAGCTTCTGAAGGCAAGCTGTAGGAAGGAAGGAAGGAAAGAGAAAGAAAGAAAGAAAGAAAGAAAGAAAGAAAGAAAGAAAGAAAGAAAGAAAGAAAGAAAGAAAGAACAAGTTGGAAGGGACCTTGTAGGTCACCTAGTCCAACCCCCCCCCCCGCCCAAGCAGGAGACCCTACTCCATTTCTGACAGAGGGCAGTCCAACCCCTCCTTGAAAGCCTCCAGAGCTCCCACAAGATAAATGCCCTTCCCTGATTTAGCAATGCTTCTCTTTGATGTGACCGAAATAAGAACGATGTGTGTTTTTGGTGTGTAGATGATGTTCATACAGGGCAGAACCCATGTTCAGTTAACCATTGAACTGCTGGATACCGAAGAGGAGAACTCGGACGATCCCGTTGAGGCGGAGGTAAGGGTGGGCTGTGGCCCATGAGCGGTTTCTGCCATGTTTTGGTTCCCAATTGCACGAGCGTTTTGAAAAAAAAACCCACAACTTCCGAAGGAAAACCGTTCCATTGGTTCATTATTCCCACTGTCAGGAAATTTCTCCTTAGTTCTAGGTTGGTTCTCTCCTTTAATTAGTTAAGATTTAACCAATTACATTTTAGGAAGGCAAATAGAAACACCACTTGGGAATTTATTTACTTTGGGGATAATTTTTTCCTCCCAGAACGCAAATGCATCTCAGCTCCCAGACCGAAATGGGGCGTTGGAGGCATCTCAAAAAAAGATCTCAAATTTCGTGGGAAGTCAAAATAAAGAAAACGCTTTCAGGCTTGCGAGATTCTCTTCCTGGAGCCTGACGGTAAAGATGGGGTTAGAATTTCATACGGCAGAAAAGCTGCTTTTTTCTTCCCTCGCCTTTAGAAGGAGTTGACTAATCGTCTCTCGGTTCCCTTTCCAGCGTTGGACGGATTACGTGGACCGCTACGTCAACTCCGACTCCACGTCTCCCGAACTGCGGGATCAGCTGGTCCAGAAGCCGGTCTTTCTGCCCAGGTGAGAGAACGCCCTTCACACCTGTCCAAAGCAACCGTCGCGCTGTTTTTGAGGCCTGTGTGGCCTCTAGCCACAGTCCGCCCCGCTCTGCTGGGCTGGGGAGGGGGAAATGGTGGAGTCCTTGGTGCTTTCTGAACGTGATGAAAAGTTTCCCGGAGGGAGCGGCGTGCGAGCAAGGGTCACACAGTTTAAATTGCTTGTGTATGAGAAAGAGGGCAAGGACAGTTCCTCCTCAAGAGTTCCCAGAGACTTGGGGTTTATGCTGCAAAGACTCTGCTTTTCGGTTTGGCAAGGTTTCCATCCACGGGGGATGGAAAGATAAAGGAAACTGCTTAGAGCAGGGCTGTCAAATTTGCACCCCGGATGCGTGATGTCCTGGCCACGCCCACATCGGTTTAGCTAAGCGGGAAAAAGTCCTGATCCATCATGTGATATTGGCGGGACAACGTAAGTTTGAGACACCCGGACTTAGAAGGACCTCGTCGTGTCTGTCTCGGTTTTTGGAGTCCGATTCCCCAAGCTCGGTCTCAGGGTTCCAAATAGCATCCAAGTCAGAATCCGAGGCGAAGGATTCCTCAAAATTCCAATTTATTAAGAGAGCCACGTTGGCACATCTGGGAAAACCCGAATCTGAAAGCTTCCATGTTGTTCCACCCAGTTGAAAGTTCAAAATCCTGTCCCCCCACACCCACAAGTCCATCCCATGGTCCAATCTCCCATTGCCACGCTGGCAGCTTTCACCCATCCAGTTCCGGCCCGGTGCAGAGACCAAGGATGACCTTGAGTTTCTAAGAAGAATGTTGTTATGGCTACATTTCATTCATTTCATTTCATTTATTGAATTTATGGGCCGCCCAATCCCGGAGGACTCCGGGCGGCTTACAGAAATGAAAAATGTTAAAAAGGATTAAAACAATAAGATACAACAAGAATAAGAAGAAAACAAAACATGCACCCAATCAAAGGGGGGGCTGGACCTCAGTCAAGAGGTCAACAGCCCCAGGCCTGCCGGAAAAGCCAGGTTTTAATAGCTTTACGGAAGGCCATGAGAGTGGCTAGGGCCCGGATCTCTGGGGGTAGCTCATTCCATAGGGCCAGAGCGGCAACAGAGAAGGCCCTACTCCGAGGCGTCGCCAGCCGGCATTGTCCAGCTGAAGGCACCCGGAGAAGGCCCATCCTGTGCGATCTTATTGGTCTGAGGGAGGTATGCGGCAGGATACGGTCTCGTAGATATCTGGGTCCTAGGCCATGTAGGGCTTTAAAGGTGATAACCAGCACCTTGAATCGTGCTCGGAGAAAAATGGGGAGCCAGTGCAGCTCACGGAGGATAGGTGGTGTAGGGGTGTACCTTGGTACACCCAATATCGCTCGCGCGGCTGCATTCTGGACTAATTGTAGTCTCCGAACACTTTTCAGGGGCAGCCCCAAGTAGAGCGCATTACAGTAATCCAATCTTATCAACCAACTCCGTATAATCCCCCCTCCCATTTCCCCACCATAGAAAATGTATAGTAGAAAGTGGGGCAGACCTAAAGCCCAAAAGGAAAGGTGGCTTGCAGGCACGACCCTTGGTGGTTTTCACTTAAAACGTCTGCAGTAAAACCACCAAGCTCCCCCCCCCCCTCCACAGCTCAACCCTGAGCTACGGAGCTTCTCTTCTTTTGACCGGGGTGGGGGGATAAGTGCTGGCTGGGGGGGCTCCATGGGGCAGCTACCAGAGCCGAGGTGGCGCAGTGGGTAGGGTGCAGTACTGCAGGCCACTTCAGCTGACTGTGATCTGCAGTTCAGCGGTTCTAATCTCACCGGCTCAAGGTCGACTCAGCCTTCCATCCTTCCGAGGTGGGTGAAATGAGGACCCAGGCTGTTGGGGGCAAGTTGCTGACTCAATTTGCTAAAAAAATAATTTGTAAACCGCTTAGAGAGGGCTAAAAGCCCTATGAAGCGGTATAGAAGTCTAATTAATAAAATAAATAAAAATAAATAAACAACCTCCTACTTTCCGGACGCCACCGTCTTCCGTGAGTCAAGCCTTCCACGCAGCGGAAGCAGTGGGGTGGGGGCTTTTCAGGCAGACCCTAATTCCAGCATCGGGGGTGGGGGCGCTGTCTCTGCTTCTCAGGAACCTTCGGCAGATCCGCAAGTGTCAGAGAGGCCGGGAGCAGCAGGAGAAGGACAGCAAAGAAGGCCTGGGCAAGAAGCCCCTGGAGAACCTGGAGAGCTTCGACAAGCTGGAATGCAAGTTCAAGCTCAACTCCTACAAGATGGTCTACGTCATCAATTCGGAAGACTACATGTACCGGAGGACCGCTCTGCTGCGCGCCCATCAGGTCAGCCCGGAGGGGTGTGGGGGAGCCCATGAGCCCCATCCTCTTTTGGGGGGGAGAGGGGCACCTAGGGAAGGGTGGTTGTTGGGGGCGGCTGGAGGTGGGGAAGGACCCTAGGGGATAGGGCCACCCTGCGCAACGGTCAAGTCAAGCTACCCCACAAGACCCGCAGAGATTCGGACCCTCACCTCTCTCCAGGCCTTCCGAAAAGCCGTTAAAACCTGGCTGTGTCGGCAGGCCTGGAGTCGATGAGTTTCCCCTCTCGAATCGTGTGGCTGTTGGTTGTTTTTAAATGGCCTGTACTTTTGTAGTTTTTGTGTGTTTCCCTTCCCCTCCTTGAAACTCGAAACTCCGGGAGGTGGGAGTGTCCACCTCTCTCCCTTTGCTCTTCTCCCAGGTCCTTTTTTTTTGAGGGGGGGGGGGGTTTCCTTGGAATTTAAAACCACACTGGCGGTTTTAGGCCTCAAGCAACCGCTGCCCCACGTTTTCTGTCTTAAAATGCAAGGGGGAGAGAGAGAGAGAGAGAAGGAAGGAATGAGAATTCTGGGAGTTGAAGTTCAAACCCCGTAACGTTTCTGAGGTTGAGAAACACAGTGTCAGGGTTCAAAATAGCATCGAAAAATTAAATCAGAGTCCGAAGCAAAGGATTCCTCAAAGTTTCAATTCATGAAGAGAGACATGTTGGCACATCTGGGAAAACCCGAATCTGAAAGCTTCCCAGTTTTCCCCACCCAGTTGAAAGTTCAAGATCTTGCCCCCCACACCCACCAGTCCATCCCATGGTCCAATCTCCCACTACCACGAAGACAGATTCCTCCCATCCAGATCTGGCCAGGTGCAGAGACAAAGATGACCTTGGCTTTCTAAGAAGAATGTTGTTATGGCTACATAGCATCTAAACTCCATACAATCCCATTTTCCCACAATAGAAAAAGGCATAGCAGAATAATAGAAAGTGTGGCAGGCCAAAGACCCAAAAGAAAAGATGACTGCAGGCCTGACACACAAATCTAAAACCTTTTATCGCTGCTCCTGCTCTGTGCTGCCCATCATCTCCTCTTTGCCTTTATTTAATGGACCGGGGCGAATGTACTTTCGCCAATCAACATCGTCTCAAAATGCCACCTCCCCCAATAATTGGCACCCCTCTCAGGTTAGCACCCAAGTCCTGTTAGATGATGATCATCAAGCACAGGGTCAGATTCCTGCCCCGGGGGAATGTGACCCTCCCAGGTTAGGATTCGGTCCACACTGGCTTGATTGCTTGCAGCCCCACAGGGAGGGGGGGAATTTTCCACCAAGCCAAGACGTCACCCTCCCTTCCTCCCCCCCCCACAGTCCCACGAGCGAGTCAGCAAGAGGCTGCACCAGCGTTTTCAGGCCTGGGTGGACCGGTGGACGAAGGAGCACATCACCCGGGAGATGGCGGCCGAGACGAGCCAATGGCTAATGGGCGAAGCCCTGGAGGGCCTGCTGCCCTGCACCACCACCCGCGAGGCCGAGGACTTGCATTTTGTGAGCATCAACAAATACCGTGTGAAATACAGCCCAATTTGTAAGACGCCCTGAACGCCGGTTGCGGGGAGGGAAAGAGGGAAAACGAAACGCGTTTGGTTGGAGCGGGAGGGGAGAAGCGCCCTCACACACACACACACACACCCCGCGGGAGGGCAGCGCGGCGTGGGCCAAATAAGGAGGACGGCTTCGTCTCCCCGTTTCCCCCCTCCTTCGCGCGGCTCCGCGACCTGCCACTTCCGACCGGAGAGACGTCCCGGGGGCCTGTTTTCCCATTGGGTCTTGTGGAACCAAAGCCGGCCCGGCAGCCAGGATCAGCGCCCCGCGGGGCACGGAAGGTCCGCGAGTCGCCCGAGGGGAGACACACCTGGCCTCTCTACCCACCACCAGCAGCAGCAGCAGCCCCTGACCCCCTTCGGGTGCTTTTGAGTAGCTCGACGAGACTCTCGGTGCGTGGCATATATCCCCCCCCCCCGCGCTTTCTCCCCCTCCTCGTCTCCTTCCTGAAAGACACGAGTTTTAAGGCCAGAGAATCTTTTAAGGAACACCGGGAGTGCGGCGTCCCCTCGTCTCCACGGGACTTGGTGGGGCAGACTTTTTGCAAACTTTGAGCCGCTTCCTGAGTTTTGCAGACTAACCGGGGGGGGGGTGGTGTGGGGGGGGGTCAGACCCCTGGGCATCTACGGGTCTGCCGTTTCAACTTTTCCTTCTCATCCGTTGCGTTCCTGTGAGCGGGGACTCCTCCCAATGTCCCCTAAACACCGATTTAAGATCAGTCTGTTCTTTCTAGTGCCAGTGGAACTACCGTTTTATTTGGGTTTTATTATTATTATTATTATTATTATGACTATTATTATGTTTTTGTACCTGCTTGTTTACTAGGCTCTTAGTGCCACGCACCAGCTGTCCACACAAACATACACTCTCTTTCTCTCTCTCTTTCGCTCTCTCTCTCAGACACACACATACACAATCTTATCAGTCACACATGCACGCTTTGACAATAGCAGCCACAACCGATTTTAAACCGGTTCTTCGCCTTCCGCTCCCCGCCCGCCCCCCGCCCCTTTCTTCCTGGTTGGTTTTCTTTCTTTCTTTTTTTTTTGTAAATAAATGTACATATTTGTCGATTTTTTTTTTTAATTAAAAGAATAAGTGTGCTTAACGTGCTAGTACAATTCTTACTAGCCTTCCCCCCCCCCCCTTTTGGAGTTACCGGATGGTTTCAGGGTTTTTAGTACCTTAAGAGAGAGAGAGAGAGAGAGCGGGCGAAATCATTTTATTACACTTTCTACCAAAGGGAGTTGTCGTTGCGATGCTTTTCGTGTGGAAGGTTGTTTCTCTCTTCTTCTTTTTGTTTTGTAAAAATAAATGAAACCCCTCATCTCCTCCCCGCCCACTGCCACACACACACACACACAAACACACAAATACATGAACAATAAGGAGAAGAATCTTAGTTCTTCCTGGGAAAGATAGACAGGGTTTGCCTGGACCCTTCGCTCTGTTCTGAGAGGTTGCTTTGGGGGGGAGGAGATCTGTTGGAGATCTACTCATCAGGGAGAATCTACCTGACCTATAGGCAGCTTGAGCACAGGTGTGGGGGAGTGAGAACACACACACGTAGCTGCAGCTCGACACATTTCAAGCTGCTGTTGAATAAGACAAAAATCTATTGCCTGTATAAGCCCAGGGTTTGTTTTTTTTAATAAAAAATCTCACTCTCGTTTTCAGTTCAGGTTTTTGGGTGGGTGGGCTTTGTATCCACCAACAGCGTCTTCCAACCCAGCCAATATCACACTTAGGGGGGGAGGGGGGAAAGGGAGGCTGGGTTCCCTCGTTGAGGATGGCGGGGGCTTTTTTGTATGACTTTCTCTGCTGCTTTTGGGGAAATAAAAACATGGTTAAGTTTCCCATCCAGCATTTTAACAGAGCTGCGTTCCTCTGCGCGGGGACAAACCCAGAAATATTGAAAGACGGTGAGACTTTCGTCAGCTAGACATACCCTTACTGGGATTCGTGGGATTTGGGCGTACCCAGTGCTTTGACATAACTCTTAATCATTCCCCTGGCTCAGCTGATAAGGGAGGAGAGCTTGTGGCTTAGAGGCTAAGACAACTGCCTAATATGTAAAAACAGCCCAGGGCCGAATCCCAGTAAAGGTATGGCTAGTTGATGAGAGCTAAATAGCTTGGAATAGATCTATACTAGTCTCCCTTTATTTATTTATCACACAAATGCAACACAAGTATGTATGTATGTATGTATGTATGTATGTATGTATGTCTTTGGTTATTCGGGTTTTCTCCCACGTAAAATTGGAAGTGTCTTGGCGACGTTTCGACGAAGTCTCATTCGTCATCTTCAGGCTTGTTTGCTCGGCTTGGTGCTTCCAGGAGCAATGTGAGATCTCGGCTGTTTCTTCCTTTTAATCTCACATTGCTCATGGAAGCACCAAGTTGAGCAAACAAGCCTGAAGATGACGAATGAGACTTGGTTGAAACGTCGCCAAGACACTTCCAATTTTACACAGGAGAAAACCCGAATAACCAAAGACCTACATACTAACACCCGCGAAAACCTCAGAAAACATTATATATATATATATGTATGTATGTATGTATATTTGTATTTGTGCTGATAAATAAATAAAGGTTATTTATTTATCTAAATAAATCAGCACAAATACAACAAAATGTAACAAAAAGACAACAGTAAAAATATTGGGTTTCTGCCTGGATGGTCTCTTGTGATGAGCCGAAGGACAGAGAATGGAAGTAGTGATCTTCCTCCTATATTTGGGCATACCGGGGGTTGTAAAAGAAATCTAATATATATATATATATTTGCATGTGGATTAATTAGGGCATCTTTCGGAAACCTAACACACCAACTGCTCACAACTTCCAGGCCAGTTTTGCAAAGAGCCCCTTTCCTCTTTCTCTGGCTGCCTTCCGTATATATATGGAAAACACACACACACACACACACACACACACACATATCTTTGCAAAACTGGCCTGGAAGTTGTGAGCAGTTGGTGTGTTAGGTTTCCGAAAGATGCCCTAATTAATCCACATGCAAATGATTTATGAGTTGACAGAGTGGCTTTGTGTTTTTCAAAAAGATGGGTTTCCCTGCACATGGGAGGGAGGGGGCTGGTTTTTGCTTACACACACACACACACACACACACACAAACACATGGACACTCTCAGAGAGAGAGAGACACACACACCTAAATCAGTGCGGCAGTCTCTCAGAACAGCCTGGTGATGGTCCAAGGCAACAGGACAGAAAAGAGAGCAGACACCTGCGGGAATTCTCTCACGCTACTGGAAAAGGGGAGGGGGGCTTGGAGTTGGTAGGGAGGGAGGCGGGGAGGGGGAGAAAGACTCCCCAGGGAAGAAGAAGGGGGCACAGCAGTAGCAGCTCCTCCGAGCCAGAATCCAATAAGCAAAATCTTGAGTATGCCAGCAATAAACTTAACCTCCCCCCACCCCCCGCCCCAGGCTCCCATCCCGGCCTTGTAAATAAGGTTGGGGAGGGGCTGGGGGAAGGGGGGGGTCTCGGCAGGGCCCTTGCGGAGTCCCCCCCCCCCACGCGGCCTGTGCGCTTCTTCCCTCTGCTCCGCTCTCAGAACCATCTCCGGCGCTTCTTCGTGGGGGGGGGGGGGTGTTTCCAAAAAACAAGAACGTCTCGCCCTGGTTCTCTTCCATGAATTTCACCCGAGGTTTTCCTTAAGCAGGGCAGATAAAAATCAGGGCAGAATCCTTGCATCTCCCAGGTCTGGGGTTTGGGGGGGGGGGGGACAATCGCCTTCAAGTCTACTGAAACTCCAGACCTCCCTCTAGTGGGGGTGGGGGTGTCTCCCAATGTTGCTTTTCTCTCTCCCTCCTCCCCCTTCTCCGGTCCCCATCACCCTGGTGTCTGACATCTTAAGATCCAAGGTCCAATCCTGGCCTGTGCCAACAGCAACACAAGGTGTTCCTTCTGATTTTAAAAAAAAATGGCTTTTCGTATTCTGTAATGTGCTTCTCCTCCTCTTCTCCTCCTCTTTCTTTCTCCTCCTCAGCCTTCCTCCCCTTCTTCTTTCTTACTTCTCTTCTCTTCTTCTTCTTTCTCCTTCTTTTTGCCACCTATTCATGTGATGATTTCTATACAGATGTTGTAAACTTGACTGTAGTGCAGTATGTCCATTAAAACTATCAGGGCTACTTGTGTATTATCCATGTCGGTCGTCCTTCCTGATCACCCCCCGGTCAGCCCCCCCAGTCTTCACTGACGGGATCCGAAAAGTACGTAGTCGGATCTCTCTGTCTCTCTCATTCGGGCTTTGGCGCCAGCAACGATTCCCTTCCGGTTCCAAAGCTAAGATAGTTTTGCAAAAGAATGATGGTTTGGGTCTGGTTTCTGGTGCTACTGGAGATGGAGGCTCATATATTTCTTGAATTCGTTGACGTTTTTATAGCTATCCATGCTAACAGGTTCTGTTATTTGTCTCACCACCACCACCACCTCCTCCAAGGAGGTGGACAATGAGTAGAAGGTGCTAGGCTGCAGGTTCAGAAATAGCAATAGCAGTTAGACTTATATACCACTTCATAGGGCTTTCAGCCCTCTCTAAGCGGTTTACAGAGTCAGCATATCGCCCCCCACAGTCTGGGTCCTCATTTTACCCACCTCGGAAGGATGGAAGGCTGAGTCAACCTTGAGCCGGTGAGATTTGAACCGCCGAACTGCAGAACAGCAGTCAGCTGAAGTAGCCTGCAGTGCTACATTTAACCACTCGCCACCTCCACCTAAGACCATCCGTGTCTCATAAAGCAAGGTTTTGGGGCGGGGGTCATGCCTCATAAAGCAAGAGTCTCATATTGAATTGAATTGAATTTTATTATTTGTATGCCGCCCTTCTCCGGGAAGGACTCAGGGCGGCGAACAATTCAAAAAGGGGGAAAGGGGGATGTTTGAGGGGCTGCCAAAAGAGGAGGGGGTCAAGCTGTTCTCCAAAGCCCCCGAAGGTCAGACAAGGAAGAATGGATGGAAACTGACCAAGGAGAGATTCAACCTGGAAATAAGGAGGAATTTCCCGACAGTGAGGACAATCAACCCATGGAACAGAAGTTGCCTTCGGAAGTTGTGGGATCTCGTTGGAGCTATCCAAGGTCCTGCAGCTTCTACCTGATCACTTGACTTCCCTGCCCCATCTGAGGGATTGATTCTCTACTGCAGTGTTTCTCAACCTTGTCAACTTGAAGATGTCTGGACTTCAACTCCCAGAATCCCCCAGCCAGCATTCGCAACCTTAGAACTTCCTAACAGTGAGAACGGTTAAGGGACTAGCTTGTTTCTAGAAGTTGTGGGTTCTCCATCCCTGGAAGTTTTGAACAAGACATCAGGCCGCCATTGGTCTGGGAATAATCTAGGATCTCCTGCTTGAGCAGGGGGTTGGACTAGAAGACCTCCAAGGTCCCTTCCAGCTCTCGCCGTTCTGTGAAAGGGCATTTGAGAGCGCCTGTCAACGTCTCTTCAAATTCAGAGAGGTTGCAAAGTAGAAGTATAATCTTCATTCTCCTTGTACTCAAATACAAGGAAATTAAGTTGGAAAGCCAGCAAAATTCCCCTTTATTTCTCTCCCCGCTCGGCTCCCCAGCTGAAAGGATTTTTAATAAGGACAGGATGGACTTGCCAGCAGGGTGGGGGGTGCGCCGAATGTCGATGGATTTCATCCAGTGTGAACGCAGCCCATAAACCTCAGTGTGCTAACTCAAGTGTGCACCAGGCACGATGTGAATCCAAGACCAATATTGTTTTGTTTGCCTTGTGATGAGAGAGTTTTCTCTCTCTGTGTGTTGCTGTTGAATCCATTTGGAAACATTTCCGAATCCTTCTGCACATTGTTTTTTTCCCCCCCTTAAATACCAGCCTGGCAATTATTATTATTATTATTATTATTATTATTATTATTATTATTATTATTATTATTTTGGGAGCATGTGAAATAGTCATACAAATTCTGGCCTAGTGTCCTTATCTCTTAATTAGGTCAGCTTCTGAATGGCAAGCTCGGGATGAAAACACACACACAAACACACCCATAAAATATAATGGCTGAGTTCGAAGTGTCCATAAAATTTAACGCGGCCTGAATGGATTCAGACTTAATTTAACAGGCCACTGCCTCGGTTTGTCAGCTCCTCAACGTTGTGCCAAATTAGCCACCAGGGGGGGGGGGTGTCCCCTTTTCACGAAGGAATCGGGGTCAAAGGCAGATGAAGCAGGCGATGGTCCTAATGAGGGAACGTCACACAATTAAGGGATCTGCCCCCGTCATTTCTGTATAAATGCTGCCTTAAAAAAAAAAACATTAAAAGGAAAATATTGTGGCGAGCTTTCGTTCCGTGGCCAAGATCCGAAGAGACTCTTGGCAAGCTTCCTCTGATTCAGGAGAGTTTGATGCTGAAGTGGATCGTTTCCATAAAAATTAAATTGTTGGTCAAGTGTTTCTCCCCCCCCCCCCCCACACACACAATTCGAATGTCTGGAAGAGAAATAAGATCTGGGGAGGGCTGCTCCCCCCAAATCGCCACTACAAGGTTCCTGAAATAGTTTCCAGCTTGGAAATGTCTATGGCAGAGATGGCTAATCTTTTCAGGACCGAGTGGCCAAACTGGAATATGCACACCGAAAACTTGGAAGACCAGCTGGCTAGTGCGTGCATGCCTGTTTTTGGGGGGTGTTTTTTGGGCCATTTTCTGCTGTTTTCAGCCCGAAAATGGCTTGAAAACAGCCTGGAAAATGGCCTGCTTTTTGGCTGGGTTTTAGGCCGTTTTCCGGCAATGCGGCCCCCGCAAAAACCAGCTGGCCAGTGTGCATATCCGTTCCGGAAACCAGAAGAGCCGCTGGCGATGGTGCTCGTGCCCACAGAGAGGGCTCTGTGTGCCACCTTTGGCCTGGGTGCTACAGGTTCGCCTGTAGCAGATAGAAGCAGATAAAAGTGGAGGCTGAGGAATAATGGCATCCATTAGACGGAAGGCATGTTTTTGTCCTGGTCAGTGGGATCCTCAATCCGTGTGTTTCTCAGCCTGGAGAAGAGAAATCCTTCACTGGCACAATTTGTACCTTCAGGAAAGGCCACGAGACCATTGAAAATGTTTCCTTAAGTTGCTGGTTTTCTCTCTTCAGGAATTTTCTCTATAAAAGGCTGTCCTGCACAGAGGAACCTCAGGGGTTTGGGGTTTTCCGTGCGGACGTTTCATTCCCAAAGCAGGTGCTGAAAGGGAGTTGGGGGGGGGGTGTTGCTCTTTTCTAGCACTGATGCTGTTACCTAGTTGGGTCACGAAACGTCCGCAAGAAAACAACCAAGCTCAGAGAGCACCAAGGAACCCCTCATTTCAGCCCTGAGCTATGAATATTCTCCTCCAGTGATTATTCTTTCCAGATTAAGATTGACGTTCTCGTTTGCAAAAATTAAATCTGGGGGCAGAACTCCGCTCCAGTCACCTGAAAAAAACACACACAGATGTGTATGATTCGAAAGGGGACAAGCCTATGTTTTGCGACGTGACCTGAAATACTCTCCCAACTTTATAGAGGCCATAATAATTAGGTAGTTAACTATGATGGGGGGGGGGGGGAGAACAACAACCTGGTCTACGGGGACTGATTTCCACTCATCTTTTGCAGCAACAAATTCCTTAAGTTAAACAGAAAAAGAGTATCTCTGCCTTTGTGCAAAAATCCAGCACGGAGCGATTGCAGCTGGTTGGGAAAACTCCTTTTTTTTTGGTACAAAAACGGGGAGCTAAAAGAACTCAAACCGGTAAAGCATTTCCATGTCTTGTTCTCAAGTTGGCTCGAGGCTCGTAAGTTAAATCAGGGCATCTTTCGGAAACCTGACAACAACCAGATGAGACACCTAGAGTAGCAAAGGTGTGAGCTTGGAAGGTCTTACCCCTCTCCCATGGTGTCCTTTGACGTGTCTGGATGTACTTTAATAAGTAAAAGAAACATCGGTTTGCAAAGCCTGGTCAACAAGAACCAAGAGATTTAATCGTCTGCTCGTACAAATGTGAAGGTATATAAATACCAGTGAGCAGCGGGGTGGAGGGGAAATGAAAGGGGGGTTTGTACCCGCAAACACACACACATGCACGCACGCCCACAAAATCTACGGGGACCTGGATTCGCCATCTAAGCAAAACAAAGGAGGGGAAAAAATCTCGAGATACGGCCGGCGAGCTGGGATTTGAAACGACATGTACGATCACGCAGGAGGCAGCCCGTTCAAACAACACGCGAGGATGTTTACTCGGCCGGATTTGTGTTCACAACACCTGCGGTTGATCCTCCTCCGGCTTTTCCTGCAAGGGGGTGGGGGAGAGGGAGGGAGGGCAAGTTGGCCTTTTTTTTTTTTCACTCCCGCGTGTAAATCCTCGTGCACACAACTTCGTCGGCCCCAAAGGTCTGCAAAGGAGGAGGGAAGAAAAATAAAAGAGAACCTGAAACCAGAAGAAGACTTTTTTTCTCTTTTAAGTCTTTGTTAGAGAAGGCCGTGGTGGTTTGAGACCAGGAAGCCAACATCTACAGAAGGTTCGACAGCTTGGGGAGAAGCTGGTGAACCTTCGTCCGACTTGGAGGCCTTCTACGTTGTTCCTCGCAAGGTTCAAAAGTGTCTGAAGAAATGTGGTCTCCTAAATTCTTGGGAAGTTCTTGCGTTGCTGGGATGTGCCTAGAATTTGGAAGACCTCCAAATCACGTGTGCAACCCTTTCATCTACAGGTAGCCCTCAACTTAATACCAGTTTGGTTTAGTGACCGCTCAAAAGTGCAACGGCACCGAAAAAGCCAACTTACGACGGTTTTTCACACTCGAACAACTGTTGCACCTCCCCAATAGTCAAAATTCGGATACTTGGCAGCCGACTCTTATGACATTTGCAATGTCCCGGGGTCGTGTGATCATCTTTTGTGACCTTCCGACAAGCAAACTAAAAGAGGACACCAGATTCCCTTAACAACCGTGGGGCTAACTGAACAGCTGCCATGAGTCGCTTAACGACCGTCGCAAGAAAGGCCCTAACGTGGGGCAAAAAGCACCCCTGTCTCAAGGAGCAACAGGAGTTTCAGGTTCGATTTTGGTCGTAAGATGAGGACTAGCTGTACTGCTCAGAGTTGGGTCTCGTGGTGCTTCTCCAGAACATGCAGAGCCAGGATTCAAGCTAGGTTGAGCCCAAGTGATGGCTTAAGAGGGGGGGGTACGTTGGCATCACTCCAGGTCAAAGAGAGATGCCTGATCGGGGGTCTCCAACTTTGGCAACTTTAAGGCTCGTGGACTTCAACTCCCAGAATTCTCTGGGAGTTGGAAGGCCACAAGTCTTAAAAGTTGATCTGAACTTTCAGATCTTACAGTGGACCTGTGGCACGTGATTTGGGAGAAGGTTCATTGGTCTGCACCCCACTATATGACATGTGGGCCTTTGGGTGCGCATGTGTGTTGAGTGAGCTCGAGAAGGGAGGAAGACAAGACCGCTGATCTTTTGATACTGAACTTTTGAAAACTTTGCCTTGGGTGATAAGCAATTTTGGAACTTGACTCCCTCCTTCTCCCATCTTCACCTCATCCCGGGCCGATGGGCCTGGAGGGCTATACCCTTATTTAAAAACCCTTAAAAATTGTTCAGGTGGAGTCAAAATCTCATTGCAATTTTCTCCAAGTGGAACGGACTTAACGGGGGGCTGAGGGGTGGCATGGGAATTAAGAGGCTGAGCTCTTTCACTTCCAAGGCACCTTTACAAAGAAGGAGGAGGAGGAAGAAGAAGAAGAAGAAAGAAGAAGAAGCTTAGAACATAATTTGTTCTAAGGAAGAGGAGGAGGAGGAGGAGGAGGAGAAGTTTTTAAGAATTTAGTCTTTCTATCCTGGGCTGAACCTTCTCACCAAATTCCAAGGTTGACTATAAGCGAATGGAGCCTTGAAAAGGAGAAGCTATAGCTGTGCTCAACCCAGTTTAAACTTGGGGGGGGGGGGTCTTCGTTGCCGTTTTAGCCTGCTACCCCAATATTGAGCCCCTCTCCTTTGGGAAGGTGCTCAAAACTCTTACCAAAATCAGCTCATCTCCAGCCAGCTCTCTTGTCCAGTAGGTTTTGGGACCCTGGCCGTCCAGCAGCGTTTGCTTGCAGTAAAGCTTGTTCTCATTCTCCCAAGTGGCCAAACTCTGCAAAAAAAAAAAAAGATTTGCCCCTCCCGGTGGAGAGGAGGGGAGGCCAGATGTTAGGACCAACGGTTGCAGCCAAGCAGCAAACGGGAATAAACATCTGGCAGCAGCCACCTCAACACACTGCAAATGAGCTTCCGTCTGTGCAGCAGATACCAGGCAGAGCAGATGAACAGAGTTGGGAGAGGACCTTATAGGTCATCTAGTCCAACACACACACACACACACACACACACACACACACACACACACACACACACACACGCTGAAGCAGGAGACCCTACATCATTTCTGACAAAACGGCAGTCCAATCTCTTCTTGAAAGCCCCCAGAGATGAAGCACCGTGCACAATTTTGTGGGCAGCTCAGAATGGGCCTAACTTCTAGTTAAGGCTGGGGGGGGGGACGACTTAAGGCTAAAACTATAGGGAATCAAGAGCGGGGGTTGGAGGGGGATTTGTTGGTCAGATCTTCATGGCTGGGCAGATGTTTCTGCGTCTGAAGTTCCAGACCTCCCAGGATTGAGGGCTTTATATTTTCTCCTGGAAAACTCCCAGACAGACTTTTATCATTAAAGTTTAAAAAAAAACAAAAAACGAACTGAATGCCAGATTTCATCAAACCAGATTCAGTAAAACACCCCAACCAGAAAGAAAAGGTTTGCCCTGTTGGATTCCTTCAGCCAAAGATTTGGCTGGTGGTTCCATTTCAAGTTTGGGAAAATTGCTGCTCCAGGCATCTTAAGACAATTACAATTATATATTTTTTTCTAATGGAAATGATCACTGGATCAAGCCACAACCCACACGGAATTGGGGTATAATTCTTCTGATCCTTTCCAGGAACATGACTTAGTCCTCTTGTGGGTTGTTTTTTTTTGCATACCACACCTAATTAACTCTTTTATAATGCTGTTTGCGGTTTCCTCATTCTCTTGTCTTCATCTAGGACACCCCAATAATTCCATGTAATCATGATCTTTCTCCTTAAGCTGATGAACAGACAGACTGGGACCCCCATTCTCAGTCTTATCCCTGCCCCTTAGCCTAAAGCAGTGGTTCCCAAACTTGGCAACTTTAAGACTTGTGGACTTCAACTCCCAGAATTCTCCAGCCAGCTGGAGAATTCTGGGAGTTGAAGTCCACAAGTCTTAAAGTTGCCAAGTTTGGGAACCACTGGCCTAAAGTAAAAAGCTAAAAGTTCCCCTCGCACAGATGAGCCACTCGTTCCTGACTCTAGGGGGCAGTGCTCATCTCCGTTTCAAAGCCAAAGAACCAGCGCTGTCCGAAGACGTCTCCGTATCCATGTGTGGCCGGCACGACTCAACAGCCAAGGAGCACAGAACACTGTTACCTTCCCACCAAAGGTGGTTCCTATTTTTCTACTTGCATTTTTTACGTGCTTTCGAACTGCTAGGTTGACAGAAGCTGGGACAAGTCACGGGAGCTCACTCCGTTACACAGCGCTAGGGTTTCGAACTGCTGAACAGCTGAGCTTTCTGATCGACAAGCTCAGCATCTCAGCCACTGAGCCACCATGTCCCTAACCAAGAATTAGACATCCCTAAAATTCTTCCCCAAAGCCAAATCAAGCATGCTTTAAAATAAAATAAAATTAAAAAGAGGTCATCAACTGCCAAGCTGGGCAATTACTCAGAAAACTGCCAACCTGAGAGATACTTCCAAAGTGCCAACATGATACCAAGAAGAGGTTGGATGAGGCCGGAGGGAAATCCTAAAGCCAGGCCATTGGACATGCGGGGAGGGGGGGAGATGTCCAGCATCCGAATTCCCGGGATGGCAGAGAAGCCACAGCGAAACCTTCCTACCCCCCAAAATCCTGATTCATCAGCCTGGGGAATCCCTGTGCGACTCATGGAGAGCGAGTGAGTTTTTTGGTTTTTTAAAGATCTCCAAAGGAGGAAGTGAGAAATGTTTTGTGGCTCTGGTTTGCCACAAAAGAATAGCGAACTCTGCTTTTTGTTTTTGTCAAGAAATCAATCCCCTGGTTTGTGGCTTGCGGGGAGAGCAAAATTCACCTAGACTTCCCTCTTTTTTTGTGTGTGTGGGGGGGTGTTGCATCTGTCTGCATCTGTGTTAAAGGTGCACAAGAAAACAGGCGGAGAAAACCTTTCTCTGCCTTCGCAGTCCACTTGGGAATCTTGCTCTTATTTTACCACTGGATTTCTGGAGATCTTGCTGCCCCCAAAGTTGAACAGGTGGCACCATGCCAATGTGATGGGGGTCAACTCGTCCCACCAACTCTTCCTCCCCCCCCCATGGGTTTCTGTGTGGTGTGGCTTTTCCAGCACATTGGGGGGTGGGTGTGGGAGGGGAGACACGCTATCAAAACATCCAGCTTGGCTTCAATAAGTTCTAGAAGAGGACAACTGGCCAAAACCCTTCTGTGATGTTCTCAAGAAGTTCCAAGGAACTGTTCTAGATCGGAGAACACTTTTCTTTTAGGACAGGGATGTCCAAACTTGGCAACTTTGGAGACTTGGGGACTTTCCGGGGGCAAAATCCCAGAATTCCCCAGACATTCCACAATCTTAAAAGCGGCCAAGGTTGGACGTTCTCTGCTTTAGAAGGACCTCATCTCCAGGACATTTGTTCCTGTTCTGGAAATGTTCCTTCCACCCCAACCTCGGGAAGGAGGAGGAGGAGGAGCCCCAAGAAGACCCCCACCCTGCCTTGAAGGTCTACCCTCAGGAGAAGTCTCACCCGGCATTTCCTCCCATCTACCGTCTCCTCGTCGAAGCTCTCCCCTACTTTGAAGCTGATCTCCGTGGTGCGGACGGTGGTGGAGGTCTTGATGTAGAACTGGTCCCCGTCCTGGCGGATCTCCACGTGGGGCTTGGAGGCGGCGGCCACCGCCACTTTCCGCAGCATGGCATTCACTCCTGGGTAGACATGGGAGGGGGGGGCAAGGGGGTGTTAACAGGGAGCCCTTCGGGCGCCTGGATGGACTGGCCTTCTCCAAAGGTCCACTGTCCAAGCAGCTTGCTCCCCCCCACGGATGACCCACTCCCAGCCCTGTTGTTGGGTGTGCAGGGAGGGAGGCTGGGACCTCAAGAGCCGTCCCAATGGCAACGGGGGAGGGGGTCTAAGCAGGTTTACTTGAGGGCAAGTGTCCCCTCCCTTGGCCAGAGGAACCTGGGTTCTCCCTCCCCTTCAGGTCTAAAGCCTCTTTTTGGGGGGGGGGTAGAGAAGGGGGGAGCATAGGGGTGCCATGGAAGAGCAGCGCTCCAAGCCTGCCCCCCCCCTCGCTCCGAGCCCACCTCCAGCCGCGAGGATACTCCGCGCCTCTCTACTCTCTAGAAAGTTATCTGGCCCCGTTCTCACGCGCCTTGCCCCCCCCCCGCTTCTTCGGTCTCCTCTCTTCTCATCCTCCACCTCTCTTCCTCCTCCCCTCCTTCTCCTTCTCCTCTGCTTCTTCCTCCCCCTCCTCTTCTCTTCCTCCTCCTCTCCTTCTCCCACTCCTCCTCTATTCTCCCTCGTTCTTCTGCATTTTCTCCTCCTCCCCTCTTCCTCCTCCTCTCCTCCTCCTTCCCACTCCTCCTCCTCTCTTCTTCCTCTTCCCCTCTTCCTCCTCTCCTCCTCCTTCCCACTCCTCCTCCTCTTCTTCCTCCTCCCCTCTTTCCTTTTCTCTCTCTTCTCCTCTCTTCTTCCTCTTCTTCCTCCTCCCCTCTTCCCCCTCCTCTCCTTCTTCCCATTCCTCCTCCTCTCTTCTTCTCCTCCTCGTCCTCCCCTCTACCAGCGCCAAGTACTCTTCCTCTCCAAGAATCGGGTGGCTGCTTCCATCCTTCTCCGCTCCCTCCCCGCTGACTCGCGAGTAAACCAACGCGGCTGGTGTGTTTGTGTGTGTGCGCGTGTGTAATTGGCCGGGGGGGTTTCTTCCAGACGCCGCCTTGATGCCTAGCGCCTTGGGTAAGCCTCTGAAACTCGAGCCCTCCTCGCTCCCCACCCCCACCCCCCCGCGCCTTACCAAGGACTTTCAGGAGTTCGTCGAAATTCTCGCTGCTTTTCATCTTCCAGTTCCCGGCGAAGTTGGGCATGGCTGGCGGAGGCGAGAGGCAGGGCAGGAGGACCAGGGACGGGACGGGGCGAGAGGCGGACGAGGCAGCCGCGAAGCGAGGCGAGGGCGAAGCGCAGGAGCTCTTGCCTCCGTCTGTCCCGCACCGCGAACTGGCCAAGGGAGCCCTTTACCCGTCCCTCCCTCCCTCCTCCCTCTTCCTCCTCCCCCCATCCGCTCATCCATCCATCCATCTGCCTCTTTTCTATCTCTTCTCCTCTCCCCCCCCCCCACCGCGTCCCCTCGCTCGGGGCACACACAAGCGGCGCCTCCCACTCCCCCCACCCCACCCCATCATCCATCATCCCCACCCCACGCGCCCCCTGCCAGCAGCGCCCTCCTCCCTCCTCCCCATCCATCATCCCCTTCCCCATCATCCTGCCAGCCCAGGCACCGACCGCCTGGGTCTTCCCCCAAAAAGGAGATTCCCTGCCTTTCCTCGCAGCGCCCTCCCACCACCACCACTCACACACAGCCCCCCACCCCACCCCAATTGTACCTCGCTTTGCAGCTGGGAGGCAGAGGGAAGATTCATGGATGGAGAAGGTGGTGGTGACATGGGGAAGAAGGGGGGAGAAGCCCCTCTCTCTCTCACACACACACACTTTCCCCTTCTGCTCAGCGCTGGATGGTGCAAAGATGCTGGGGAGGGGGCTTAGGTGGGGGGGTTCTCCAAAATACGAGAGGAGGAAGTGGGTTTCCTCAGGAATCTTCCCTGCCGCTTAGTCCTCCCTCCCTCCCTTCTAGTGTAGATATTTGGAGCTGAATATAGAATAGAATAGGAATAGGAATAGAAATAGAATAGAGTAGAATAATAGAAATAGAATAGAATAATAGAAATAGAATAGAATAATAGAAATAGAATAGAATAATAGAAATAGTATAGAATAGAATAATAGAAATAGAATAGAATAATAGAAATAGAATAGAATAATAGAAATAGAATAGAATAATAGAAATAGAATAGAATAATAGAAATAGAATAGAATAATAGAAATAGAATAGAATAATAGAAATAGAATAGAATAGAATAATATGAAAGAGAATAGAATAGAATAAAATAGAATATGAAAGAGAATAGTTTGACTCCCTCTTCTTTGGGGCAGCCCTTCAAATACTGGAAGACTACTATCATGTCTCCCCTAATCCTTCTTTTCATTGGACATTCCCAATTCCTACAACTGTTCTTCATACCCTTCAGCACTCCAACATACACACCCCTGGATTTCACCTTCCCCCATCCTTTCTTGCTTCGATGGCCAGACCATTTTTCCATCCAAGAGAGCCCAAATTGCATTTGGAATCCCGCCACAGAAGGACAGAAGGTTTCAAAACAAACGGAGAATGCTGAATCCTGAAGAGAAACGGTTTCTCTCTTCTGGCGGTGCCCCTGCCCCTTATACAGGACCCTGCTTTGAGCCAGTCCTGGTGCAGAGAACATAATTGCCATCCTGCCTCAAACTGCAGGCATGTGAAGAAAGGGAAGGAGAAAGGGAAGAGAGGGGAGAGGAGGGGAGGGAGGGAGGAAGGGAGCAAAGTAAGGGATGGTAGATGTAGTCAGTTAAAAGAAAGGGTTATCCAGGTTTAATATCCAAAATCCAGGGAGAGTAAGGTAGGGTAGGGTAGGGTAGGAAGGACGGAAAGATGGAGGAAGGGAAGAGAGGGAGAGAAAAGGGAAGGGAAGAAGAAAGGAAAGGACAGGCGGAAGGAAAGGAAGAGAGGGAGGGAAGAAATAAGGAGGGAGGGAGGAGACAGAAAAAGGAAGAAGAAAGGAAAGGGCAGATGGAAGGAAAGGAAAGAAAGATGAGAGAAGGAGGGGGGAGAGAAGAGAGTGAGAGAAAAGAAGGAAAAAGGAAGGGACAGGACAGATGGAAGGAAAGGAAGATGGGGCAAGAGAAAGGAAAGAAGGAAGGAAGGGAAGAAAGGAGGAAGGAAGGAGAGGGAGAGAAAAGGGAAGGGAAAAAGAAAGGAAAGGAAGATGAAGATGAAGGAAAGGAAGAGAAAGGAAAGAAGGAAGGAAAACAGGAAGGAAGGGAAGGAAGGAGGAAGGAAGGAGAGGGAGAGAAAAGGGAAGGGAAAAAGAAAGGAGATGGAAGGGAAGGAAAGGAAGGAAGGGAGGAAAGGAGGAAGGAGAGGGAGAGAAAAGGGAAAGGAAGGGAAGAAAGGAGGAAGGAAGGAGAGGGAGAGAAAAGGGAAGGGAAAAAGAAAGGAAAGGAAGATGAAGATGAAGGAAAGGAAGAGAAAGGAAAGAAGGAAGGAAAACAGGAAGGAAGGGAAGAAAGGAGGAAGGAAGGAGAGGGAGAGAAAAGGGAAGGGAAAAAGAAAGGAAAGGAGTTGGAAGGAAAGGAAAGGAAGGAAGGAAGGAGAGGGAGAGAAAAGGGAAAGGAAGGGAAGGAAGGAGGAAGGAAGGGGAGGGAGAGAAAAGGGAAGGGAAAAAGAAAGGAGATGGAAGGGAAGGAAAGGAAGGAAGGAAGGAAAGGAGGAAGGGAGGGAGAGAAAAGGGAAAGGAAGGGAAGAAAAATCATGCCAAGGTTTCCGCTCTTCTCCATCCTGGTACCTCGCCCACCCCAACCACCTGTTTCCCCTGAGGGGGGGCGGCGTTTTCAATAAAATAACCTTCCTCCCCCTGGCCTCCAAATCAGGCTCTTTTTTCCATTTATTTCATTTATTAAACAAACTTCCATCGCCCCCCTCCCCAATTTCAGATCCAGAAACGCACGTTCTTTTTTCTTTCACCTGAAACCAGCGCGTCGCCCACCCCACCCCTCCCGCTGGCCCTCCTTTCTCCCCTACAGATGGGTCCCATCCATCTCCTCTTTTTGGCCAGGCCTGGCCAGACAAAAGGACCGGGTGTTGCGGTGCTGCAGCTGGAGCCAGGGGGTCACTCAATCATCCCACCCTAATGGCTCTCCGAGTACCCCCCCCCACCCCCAGGGTTTATTGACCAGCGACGGTGGAGTCAGGGAAGATCAGCCGGGACGGCGGGGGTGGGGGGCGAATTAGGAAGGTGCCAGCCGAGCAAGAGATGGCAGGGGACAAATCCAACCTCAAAGTGATGGATGGCCCGCGACGCAGATAGATCACCCATCTGGAAGGGCAGGAAGGCGGCCGTACATCTCGCTGACAGATGAAATGGATGGGGGGGGCTCCCCCACGAACGGACGGACGTGACAATCGGGGGAATTTAATCTGACGGATGCAACCCAAGACGCGCTCGGCCACTTCTGCCCAGCCGCCCATTGTGCAGCGAGGCCCTCATTAAAATGACACCGTTGCCAGCGCCTTTTTGCACCCAGAGCAACAGCAGCCAGAAATGGAGACTGTAAAAAAATATATGCAGAAAGTGGGGGGGGGGGGAGGAAAGCCCCTTCTTTTTTGGGGGGGGTTCTTTCTTTCCAATGTCCTGGGATATTCTTGCGTGTTCTCAGTGGCAAAACCGAACGCAACTTTTTGCAGATTATAGTCAAAATGTTCAAGAGGACAGCTCCCCCCCCCCCGTGTTACAGTGGAAGCCCCCCCCCTCTGATTTTGATGGGCATTGTGATTATTTTGATTTATTCAATCGATTCCCCGATGGGGCAGGATGGAGCATTGTGGCTGCCAATATGTTCTCACCAGGTCCTGTGTACATGTTGAATGTTGATTTTATTTATATGCCGCCCTTCCTCCCCCCCCCCCCGAAGGGGACTCAGGGCGGCTCACAACTCAACCAGGGAAAGGGGATACAAACAAGAATTTAAAACGACATAAAAAAAACAATGCATGATTAAAAACACAACAGTCATACCAATTCGAGACGGGGGCAACAGCTCTTTAGCCCCAGGCCTGTCGGAACAGCCAGGTTTTGAGGGCTTTGCGGAAGGTCTGGAGGGTGGTGAGGGTTCGAATCTCCACGGGGAGCTCGTTCCAGAGGGTCGGAGCAGCCACAGAGAAGGCCCTCCTCCGGGTGGTCGCCAGTCGACACTGGCCGGCGGATGGGATTCGGAGGAGGCCTAATCTGTGGGATCTAATCGGTCTGGCGGAGGTGATCGGCAGCAGGCGGTCTCTCAAGTGCCCAGGTCCAATACCATGCTTGTTAAGGAGTATGTTTAATGCAGAGAGGAACCGTGGCTTGCTAACGTGGCAAGAGTTGGCTTGGCGAGGGCATCAGCTCAAGTGTGGTTGCCCATCTCTTATCCAGGGTGTGTCCTTCTCCTCTTTTCCGGGTGGTGCATGTAAAAGAGGCGGAGTTTTGAGTAGGCATCTTGACTTTTCAAAAACTCTCTCGCTGGCTGCCCAAGCCTCTTATTGGAACAGAAGGAACAACTCTGCAGCTCTAGAGGGATAGAAAGGATAACAGGATGGGTTCTCAGAGGATCATGGTGGTGCAGTGGTTAGAGAGCAGTATTGCAGGCTAATTCTGCCTACTGCCAGCAGTTTGATCCTGAATGGCTCAAGGCTGCCTTAGCTTTCCATCCTTCTGAGGTGGGTCAAATGAGGACCCAGATTGTTGGGGGCGAGAGGTTGACTCTGTAAACCGCTTAGAGAGGGCTGTGAAGCGGGATATAAGTCTAGGTGCTGCTATCTTCCTTCCTTCCCAGTGGTTAAGAATGCAGTATTGCAAGCTAACTTTGCCCACTGCCAGAAGTTCGATTCTGACCAACTCAAAGTTGACTCAGCCTTCCGTCCTTCCGAGATTAATAAAATGAGGACCCAGATTGTTGGGGGGCAAGAGGCTGACTCTGCAAACCACTTAGAGAGGGCTGTAAAAGCACTATGAAGCGGCGTATAAGTCTATGGGCTATTGTGAAGGAAGGAAGGAAGGAAGGAAGGAAGGAAGGAAGGAAGGAAGGAAGGAAGGAAGGAAGGAAGGAAGGAAGGAAGGAAGGAAGGAAGATGAGTGGCAGTACAGTGGTTAGAGTGCAGTACTTCAGGCTACCTCTGCTGGCTGCTGGCTGCCTAAAATTTGGTAGTTCAAATCTCCCCAGGCTCAAGGTGGACTCAGCCTTCCATCCTTGGGTAAAATGAGGAGATTGTTGGGGGCAAGAGGCTAACTCTGTAAACCACTTAGAGAGGGCTGTGAAGCACTGTGAAGCGGGATATAAGTCTAGGTGCTGCTATCTTCCTTCCTTCCCAGTGGTTAAGAATGCACTATTGCAAGCTAACTTTGCCCACTGCCACAAGTTCGATTCTGACTAACTCAAAGTTGATTCAGCTTTCCGTCCTTCCGAGGTGGGTAAAATGAGGACCCAGATTGTTGGGGGGCAAGAGGCTGACTCTGTAAACCGCTTAGAGGGGGCTGTAATGCATCATGAAGCGGTATATAAGTCTAAGGGCTATTGCTATCAACCCCCTGGGATGAAACTTGGATGCTGACTTTAGATGTAGTTGAGTATGTTAAGACTGTTGACTGGAGGAATTCTGGGAGTTGAAGTCCACCCATCTTCAAGTTCCTGAGATCCAGAAACACTGCATTAGAAGAAGCTGAGAGAACAGACAAGGCTGCACAGAGCATTGGAAGCCTGAATCCATTCTAGGATACCTTTTTCCCCCTTACATCCAAAACAGCAATGTTTTAAACAAAACATTCATTAAGTTTATCACTTCAATAGCTGGCCTTGCACCTCAAGAGCATCTTAAAAGTTTTCTTTTTAATCTGCTCCTTAGATAAGGTAAAGGTTCCCCTCGCACATATGTGCTAGTCGTTCCCGACTCTAGGGGGCGGTGCTCATCTCCGTTTCAAAGCCGAAGAGCCAGCGCTGTCCGAAGACGTCTCTGTGGTCATGAGGCCAGCATGACTCAACGCCGAAGGCGCACGGAACGCTGTTCCCTTCCCACCAAAAGTGGTTCCTATTTTTCTACTTGCATTTTTTACATGCTTTCGAACTGCTCGGTTGGCAGAAGCTGGGACAAGTCACGGGAGCTCACTCCGTTACGCGGCGCTAGGGATTCGAACCGCCGAACTGCCGACCTTTCCGATTGACAAGCTCAGCAAATGATGAATAAAGTTGCAATGTCTATGGAGATTCTCAGTCATCCTGGTTATGGCCGTCCCAAAAGTGCTTTATTTCAAAAGGCAACCGGATTTTCTTGTTTTGTTTTCGCCTTGAAGTTCTGAAGAAGCTTGTTGGATGAGAAGCGAAACGTTTTGAAGGGAAAACCAAAACCAAATCCAAGGAAGTTTAGTTGCCTTTTGGAAAAAGCTCCCTTGGGACAATAAAGCCGAATAGAACCGTTTGCAAACGAACCTTTGTTCCGCATCCTCCAACAGATTTTTTTTAAAAGCCGCATTGTCCTCATCGCCCATCAAGCATCATCTCCATATGCCAAAGGGAGCCTCTTTCATCTCATCTCCCTAAATGAGATTTGTCCGTGAAAGGTTAGCCCATCTTCCTGTCCTAATTAGAAACCCCATCCAGCCAATTATCTCAATTATTGCACATTAGGAAAGATCCAAATTCCCCCCCAAGGGACACAGGGATGTTTCTTCAAAAAACCTCCAGCTCGCTCCAGATGGGTTTAAAAAAAAAAAGGCGTTATCAAAATTATATCCGCATCAACTTTAAGGTTCGATATGTCATCGGACAGTTCAGTTCCGGGAGACAAAATGTAAGGCGGCCCCTTCAAGGGACTCCGGATTTATTTTTTTAATTGAGCGAATAAACTGACAAGACATCCGAATGTCGGCTGATAAGACCGCATGGGTGCGTTGAAAGGAATTACGTGGTTTTAAAAAAGGGGGATGGAAGTCAGAAATCCAGTTTCAGTTAAGCAAACTCAACTTGGACATCACAAAGATTAAAGATTGGACAAGAAGAAATTGGGCTGCCATTTGTCCGAAAAGTTTTGCCATCACTGGTGTAAGGTCTTCTGTTTGGGTGAGTTGGACTAATAGATGACCTATAAGGTCCTGTTAATCTATATCTATATCTAAAGGAAAAATCTGATGACTATCCCAATCTTTTCATCCAAGATTTGCGCTGGGCGATCGGCTCCAATCCCAAATTGTCAACCTGCTGAAGAATAACCAAGAAATAACCTTCCTTCTCATCACAGTTGTTGGCCTTCCAGAAATATAATATGTTTTGGCTCTGCCAAAGTTGTGTTTAACTTCAAAGGAAGCGGGCAATTTGTTTCAGATCAACAGAGGATGTTGAAGCTGCTTAAAATCAAAATAAGGTTGGACAGCCCGAAGAATTGGGGAAGCTTTCCATGCTAACAGGGAGAAAAAAAAGTTAACTTCATTTTATTCAGACACGAATAGGTTGCTCTTCTCTTCCTTTTGTCAGTGAGATCTGCTGAAAGAACAGAAGCTTTTAAATTTTCCTTTCTCCCCTTCCAGCTGGTCCCAGCCGGGTTTATGAGGCATATCAAAGGCATTTGGAAAGGACACAGATGTTCCAGGATGATGCGCAAACGAAAAGCCAACATGCTCCTTGGAGTCTCCTTCTACGGTTCCCCCCCCCCCCCAATCTGCCCTGCTGACTCAGGCCGAGAAGAATGGGAACCGAAGACATCTGGCCAGGGCCAGGCTGCAGATGTGGGGCAGGAGGGATCCAGATGTGCAAATACCAGTTAGGGGTTCCCCCCCCCCGAAGGGAAAAGTTGAACGGGGGTGGGGAGAGGAGGGGGGTTGGGCTTGCTGAAGCCACTACCACCCACAAGCCAAGAGACCCATTGCAGAGAGTCCTCTACTTATAACCGTTAGAGGAAACCCCCCCCCTTTGCTCTCTTTCTCCGCGAGGAAGGAAGGGGACCCTTAAGAGTGAGGTGCAAAGGTGGGGAGGGGGCTCTTTTGCAGCGAGGGGGCAGGTACTGGGGCTGGGGGGGGGAAGAGCTCCGAGACTTTGCAAGTTGCCCCTTCCAGCTTGTGGGGGGCGCTTTTTGGGGGCTCCAGCCGGGAAAATCCAAGAACGAGCCAAGAAGCAAAAAAAAAAAAAAGCCAGAGAGTACGCCAGCAGGGGACACGCGGGTGTGCATGCACGCTCATGCACACCCATGCACGCGCATGCACTGGGTCCCTGATGCAATTCTCGGGAATTGCAGGATCTGCAGGGTTGCTCGGCCTGGCAAGGGAGGGGAGGGCTGGGAAATGCTTCCTGGGACCCCTCCCCTGTTCTACCGGCGCTCCGAGGGACCATCGCGGGCGGGGAAGCCTCGAGCCCCGGCGGAGAAACCAGCGCCGCCGCCTCCCCCACCCAAAGCCCCGCGGTCCAGGCGCCAAAGAAAGCGGTCTTGCGATTCCCTGCCGCGTCGCCTAGGGGCGGCAGAGAGGCGCTTTTGGCCGCCGCCGCCGCCGCCGCCGCCGCGCGCCGTTCTAGCAGTCGAGGCGTGTCGTCATCAGCGGGCGCCTCAAGCGCTGCGCGGCGACGGGCAGCCCCGGCGGGTGAGTTGCTGGGGGAGCGGATGGAAGGGAGGGGGCGGTTTCCATAGCAACCCCTTCTTTCACCCCCACATCTGGACTCCTGGGCCTCGCAACCCCCCCTCCCGCCCCACATCTGGGGCTGGGGCTTTTTAATCATGTTCTTGGCTTTCTAGGGTATCTTTTCCATGGTAAGTTTAAAAACTGAATGGCGGAATTGATGGTTGTGTGTCCGTGTCCGTGTGAATTATATGCGTGTGTGTGTGTATAAATTATGTTTGTGTGTGTGTGTATAAATTGTATATCTGTATAAATTGTGTGTGTGTATAAATTATGTGTGTGTGTATAAATTGTGTGTGTATAAATTGTTTGTGTATGTGTATAACTTGTTTGTGTGTATAAATTGTGTGTGTGTATAAATTGTGTATAAATTGTATAAATTGTGTGTGTATAAATTGTGTGTGTGTATAAATTATGTTTGTGTATGTGTATAAATTGTGTGTGTATAAATTGTATGTGTGTATAAATTGTGTGTGTGTATAAATTGTGTGTGTGTATAAATTGTATAAATTGTGTGTGTATAAATTGTTTGTGTATGTGTATAACTTGTTTGTGTGTATAAATTGTGTGTGTATAAATTGTGTATAAATTGTATAAATTGTGTGTGTATAAATTGTGTGTGTGTATAAATTATGTTTGTGTATGTGTATAAATTGTGTGTGTATAAATTGTATGTGTGTATAAATTGTGTGTGTGTATAAATTGTGTGTGTGTATAAATTGTATAAATTGTGTGTGTATAAATTGTTTGTGTATGTGTATAACTTGTTTGTGTGTATAAATTGTGTGTGTGTATAAATTGTGTATAAATTGTATAAATTGTGTGTGTATAAATTGTGTGTGTGTATAAATTATGTTTGTGTATGTGTATAAATTGTGTGTGTATAAATTGTATGTGTGTATAAATTGTGTGTGTGTATAAATTGTGTGTGTGTATAAATTGTATAAATTGTGTGTGTATAAATTGTATAAATTGTGTGTGTATAAATTGTATAAATTGTGTGTGTATAAATTGTGTGTGTGTATAAATTATGTTTGTGTATGTGTATAAATTGTGTGTGTATAAATTGTATGTGTGTATAAATTGTGTGTGTGTATAAATTGTGTGTGTGTATAAATTGTGTGTGTGTATAAATTGTATAAATTGTGTGTGTATAAATTGTATAAATTGTGTGTGTATAAATTGTATGTGTGTATAAATTGTGTGTGTGTATAAATTGTATAAATTGTGTGTGTATAAATTGTGTGTGTATAAATTGTGTGTGTGTGTATCCCCCCTATCTATCTATCTATCTATCTATCTATCTATCTATCTATCTATCTATCTATCTATCTATCTATCTATCTATCTATCTATCTATCTATCTATCTATCTATCTATCCCATCAATTCCCCCATTCAATTTTTAATACACTAGATACACTAGAAAGTCAAGAACATGATTTCATGATTTTATATATATAATTTTCCCCCTCCCCTCAGCACTTTCCTCTTCTTCCAGAGCTTTGATGCGCATGGTGAGTTTGTGAGCCGGAAAAATGACAACTCAGGTAAGGACCAGGCACCGTCATCAGCCAGTCGTGTTATTTCACACGTGTTATTTTAAGGAAAGAGGATTGAGGGGCTGATTGGTTGCTGTGTTTTTTCCCCCCCTTTCAGTATAGCATCCTCTTCAAGCAAGAACAAGGTAAGGAAATCCTGCCTTTCTAAATTGTGTTTGGTGTGTTTGCTTTTTAAGGAGTTAACCTGGTGGCAAAGAGGGGAGGCCCATAAATGTAATAAAAATGAAATGAATAAAACATAAATAAGGTGGCAGGTGCAGAAAGTTCACAGATGGAACAGGGATATATCTTGCTTTGAAAATATATTCCATTTATTGAAAACATTTATATATATATTAAATATATTTATTAAGAACACACACACACATATATGTATTCCGTTAACATTTATATGTATTCTATTAACATTTATATATGTATTCTATTTATTAAGAACATTTATATGGCTGCCCAACTTGCTTACGGTGACTCTGGGGGGTTTACAGCGATAGATAAAACTGCAATAATCCCCATCGCCTTGGCAACAACAATCAAACTAATCACTTGAGGGCCTCTATATCATCCTGGGGTGCCCAGATCCACTGGCAAATCTTTCAAAAGCCTATCAAGTAGGGAGCCAATCTTACTTTCTTGGGGATGATGTTCCCACAGGCAGGGACCCACCATGGAGAAGGCCCTTCTTCTTGTCCCCTCCAGATGGACCTCCTTCATGGGCCCCATGTCATGTGGGGAGGGTCAAGCCAGCTTTGCTTTTCACAGGTAGAAGGTGTGGTCCACCAGACTACCCGGGTGATGGGGAAGGGTCAGGATCCCAAAAGCATCGGATCACCAAAGCCTGGCATTCTCTTGTGGAAGGTTTTTCTGATTTCATGCTGGTGAGGCTGACTCTGCTCTGTGGGACTTGCTTCTTGGAAGAGGCTAACGCAATCGTCCTTTTTTCCCCTCTCTCTCTCTCTCTTAGCGCACGACGATGCAATTTGGTCGGTTGCTTGGGGCAAAAACAGAAACGACGGCTCGGAGACCGTAATCTCAGGCTCTCTGGATGATCTGGTGAAAGTCTGGAAATGGTAAATTCCAGGAGGTTTTCTAAAAAAATGCCATGTAGTATTGTAATTGTAATTTAATAAATTTATATGCCGCCCAATCCCGTAGGACTCCGGGCGGCTTACAAAAACAAGACTGAAAGATAAAAAGTTAAAAATAGGGAGAGAGGACTCTTCTGAAATGCTTTCTTTTTGTTTCTCCAAGGAATGAGGAGAAGCTGGACCTCAAGTGGACTTTAGAAGGCCATCAGCTGGGTGTCGTTTCTGTGGACATCAGTCATACAGGCACCGTTGCTGCGTCCAGCTCGTTAGATGCTCACATCCGCATTTGGGACTTGGACACTGGCAAGCAGATCAGGTCAATCGATGCTGGGCCAGGTAATGTTCATCCCATCCCTGATGATGATCAAAGGCCCATCCATTTTAATTAGTAGATGAAAGAGGAGAGCTGCCTTTGTTGTTGCCGTGGCTGTTCTGTTGTTTTATTTTTTTAAAATTATTTATAAGTAAATAAATAAAGAGGACCATAAATATTCTGTGGAGATTCCCAGTCCTCCAGGTCACAGTTGTCCCAAAGGTGCTTTATCCAAAGAGGCAACTGGACTTTCTTGGGTTTTTTTTTCTTCCTTTGAAAATATTTCACTTCTAATCCAAGAAGTTTCCCCAGTTCTGAAAAAAAGAACAAAAAAAGTCCAGTTGCCTTTTGGGGGGAAAATAAAACACCTTTGGGGCATGTATTCACAGTGTACATTGAAACAAGAATAGAATAGAATAGAATAGAATAAATATTGGAATGAAGAATAGAACAGAACAGAATAAATATTGGAATGAAGAATAGAATAGAACAGAACAGAATAAATATTGGAATGAAGAATAGAATAGAACAGAACAGAATAAATATTGGAATGAAGAATAGAATAGAACAGAACAGAATAAATATTGGAATGAAGAATAGAATAGAATGGAATCCTTTATTGGCCAAGTGTGATTGGACACACAAGGAATTTGTCTTTGGTGCAGATGCTCTCAGGGTACATAACAACAGAATAAATATTGGAATGAAGAATAGAATAGAAGAGAAGAGAACACAACAGAACAGAACAATAAATATTGGAATGAAGAATAGAATAGAACAGAACACAACAGAACAGAACAATAAATATTGGAATGAAGAATAGAATAGAATAGAATTCTTTATTGGCCAAGTGTGATTGGACACACAAGGAATTTGTCTTTGGTGCAGATGCTCTCAGTGTACACAAAGAAAAATAAAATAGAATACATTCATCAAGAATCATAAGATACAACACTTAAGTGATAATCATAGGTTATTAATATCAAATGGTACTAGGAAACAATAAAAACAATATAAGTTGAAAGATAAAAGCAACATGTGTGGAGAGATAAGTGTGGAGCGATAGATAGTATGAAGGAAGAGGAGAATAATAGTCATACATTCTCATACGTACAACCTCATAGCCCAGATCCAGTTAAAAACACCAATCAATACTGGGCCTGAAAACAGCTTTACTAATTCCTGTTTGCTTATTCAGAATATTATTTGCTTCCTTGCCAGACCTGCATGCAAATATTGCATAACAAAAATAAATGTACTTATTACTCGCTATCTCAGAGTTCTCTCCGCTTCCTCCGCTGTAGTGGACGCTTGGTCGCTGGCTTTTTCTCCCGACTCCCAGTATGTGGCGACCGGAAGCCACATTGGGAAAGTCAACATATTTGGCGTGGAGACGGGAAAAAAGGAATATTCCTTGGACACTCGAGGGAAATTCATCCTCAGCATCGCTTACGTAAGATGCTTGTCTTGTCTTTTAATAATAGCAATAGCAGTTAGACTTATATACCGCTTCATAGGGCTTTCAGCCCTCTCTAAGCGGTTTACAGAGTCAGCATATCGCCCCCAACAACAATCCAGGTCCTCATTTTACCCACCTCAGGAGGATGGAAGGCTGAGTCAACCCTGAGCTGGTGAGATTTGAACAGCCGAACTGCAGAACTGCAGTCAGCTGAAGTAGCCTGCAGTGCTGCATTTAACCACTGCGCCACCTCGGCTCTTATAAGCATATATAAGCATATATTGTCACCTGTTGCCATCACTCCCACTCTGCAAGATCGTCCCAGAAACTTTGCGCTGAATTATCACGGTTTTAGCAGCAAGGCCCAAGGGGGGAAGAGAGAGGGACGGTTGGGGTGTGTGTGTGTCAGTGCTGTAAAACAATTTCCAAATAAATCCGTCCTCTTTTCCCTCACAACTGGGGCATGTCCTTTTAAGAGAGATAAATAAATTGATAATGCAGGTTTTTTTTGTTCTTTGGGACCAGGGTATATAATCTACAATTAGAATCCAGAAACGTTCAAAAGGCGTTTTGAAGGCATCACTCCAGTGATATATTTTTGTCAACCATCAATCCAGCTCCCCCTCCCTCCCCTAGTGGGTTTTATAGATGTATCTCCACTGCTTCCTTCCCACTGGATGTAGCAGCGCATTCTAAACCAGGACAGGTGTATTTTGTGCTTTTCATAGATCCACCACTGCTTTGTCTTTCACCGAAATCCTTCCTAAAGTCCCATGTGCTGATTAGATAGGCAGCATCCATACTTACCTTATCCTGCTATGTTGTGTGATCCCAGGTTTAGGTGGGACTCATTTCTCTTCTGCATTCTAGCTGGTAGGTGCATTCACAGAACACACTTCATAGGTGGTGACTTCACCCGTTTCAGCCACCTGAACAATATGAACTGCGAATAATTCTGTCTGGCTTTTCAAGCTTACTAAACCAAAATGTCAAGTCGCCAAATTTCACCTCCTGTAAACGCAAAAGGGTGAATAGCAGTGTGTGGTGTGAATATCTTGGCTTCTTGTGGTGTAGGGGGGAGAAGGCCGGGGTCAGTACTGGTTTCTGATTGTTTTAGAGTCCAGATGGAAAATACCTAGCCAGTGGAGCGATCGATGGGATTATCAATATTTTTGATATTGCAACCGGGAAACTTGTCCACACGCTGGAAGGTGAGATTTGGAATTCCTGATGTATCTATATATCTATATCTATATATCATATATCTATCTATCTATCTATCTATCTATCTATCTATCTATCTATCTATCTATCTATCTATCTATCTATCTATCTATCTATCTATCTATCATCTTTGCCAGCAGGATCTTCCCCTGGCAAACATTTTTGGGAATAGTTCAACCGATTTATAGAGCAAGGTGCAAATTACATTTCAAGCAGCCAAAGACACGAAGTGATTCTCTCTTCTTCTCCAGGTCACGCCATGCCTATCCGTTCCTTGACGTTTTCTCCAGACTCTCAGCTGCTTGTTACAGCATCAGATGATGGCTACATCAAGATATACGATGTGTGAGTGATGCCTTTGCTGCACCCACTTATCTACTGCTTCGGTTCCCTTCTCTGGAAGTGCTCCCGCCCGCTCTATTCCCCATTATCTCCTTTGAATTTCGGCTTCCAACTCCCGAATTTTCTCAATCCAAGCAATTAAAGACTCCTGAAACGGGAATGTGTCTCTTTCCTATCCCAGAAGTCTAACTGTAGTTACAAGCTGTCATTGATAGCTTGTTAGTTTGAACTGTCTGTTCTTACCTCTTTTACTACAAGTATCTTGGGATTTTGTGGGCGTTCTGTGCAACGCATTCCGAAAATCGTTTTAAGATGTTTTTCTCTAACCCAGAATCTTGTTTTCTGAATTAACAGACAGCATGCCAACTTGGCGGGCACTCTGAGTGGCCATGGATCTTGGGTATTAAATGTAGCCTTTTGCCCTGATGATACCCATTTTGTTTCCAGGTGAGTAGAATGCTATAATCTATCCACAATTGTAACAGATTTTGGAGAGGGAATGAAGGAAAGACGGAGAGGAGTGGGGAGTGAAGGAAGGTGAGGAAAGAACAGAAGGTACAAAGACAGATGGAGGAAGGAGCGGGAGGAGGGAAAGAGAAAATGAGAGATAGAGGGAAGGAAGGGGGGAGAAGGAAGATGAGGGGAAAAGGATGAAAGGAAGATGGGAGGGAATAGGGAAAGGAAATAAAAGGAGAAGATAGGAGGATGAAAGGACGGATGGAATAAATGGGGAGAAATAGTAGGGAAAGAGAAAATAAAAGGGGGAAAAGGTAGGAAGATGAGGAAAGGAAGAAAGATAGAGGAATAGGAAGAAGGAAAGAGGAAATGAGGAAGGAGAGAAGGATGGGGAAGGAAGGGAAGGAATTTCTCTAAAAGTGGCTTTTGCTAGATTTATCACGCACGTCTACCGAGCAGTGAACTTTTAATTGTACAAAAGGCAGATAAAAATCTAATCCATAAATATTTTCGAAGAGCAGTAAACAATTGCCGCAGGACACCTATAGAATTAAGCGAGCCGATCCTTTCTTTAAAAAATTATTCCAGCTCGTCAGACAAAACGGTCAAAGTCTGGGACGTGCCTTCCAGGACCTGCGCCCACACCTTCTTCGACCACCAAGACCAGGTAGGGAGATCACAAGCCGGAGATGCTCTTCGGGGCAGCCCATCATCATCATCCCCGGCGGTCCTTCTTTCTAACTCGCTGGGCCTCTTTCTCTCCCGCCCGTAGGTCTGGGGCGTGCAGTACAACGGGAACGGCTCAAAAATCGTCTCCGTTGGGGACGATCAGGAAATCCACGTTTACGATTGTCCCGTATAAGAGTTCCGCTTGCGACAGCTACAGTCTCGGTTGCCCGAAAGTATTTTGATATTCTTTTTTTAAACAAAAAACAGTCAAGAAAAATCTTAATAGAGGGAAATCTGAAAAATATTTAGGTTTTTTTAAAAATTATTTTAAAGCTAAATAAACCCTTGCTGTGGAATCTGGGCAGCGATTCGGTCTTTTCCTCTCAGCCGCTGTGGGTTGTTTTGTAGAACCGCAATACTGCATTCCAATATTGGTGCCGATCCGTCTGAACCAATGAACGTCTCTACACCTGATCTCATAACGCTAAGCAGAATCGGGGCCCGTTCCTTTAGTGTTGGCTGGGTGGCCTCCACAACTGGGAAGCCACGACAATCCTGGTGGTGTTCCTGCCGAGCAAAACCCTGCAACGTCCCCCGGGTTCTGTAGCTTTATCGTTTCTTTGCTGTGAGGGATTTCGATGTGGAATACCGGTAGCCCAACTATTTTCCGTTGCTAATCGAGACAGCCAAGTGAATTTTACAACCTGTCTTGCCACAGTCATTAAGTGAATCACTGCAGTTGTTAGGTTAGCCACACCAGTTGTTAAGCGAATCTGGCTTTGTCGACTTCGCTTGTCAGAAGGTTGCAAAAGGGGATGATGTGATCCTGAGACATTGCGACTATCGTGAGTCAGTTGCCAGTCACCCAAAGCTTGATCACACAGCCATGGGGGACGCTGCAAATTACTAAGTGTCAAAAATTGTTAAGTCACTTGAGTGCTGTTGTAACTTTGGTCACTAAATGAGCTGTTGTAAGTCGAGGACTACCTGTATGAAGGTAAAGGTTCCCCTCGCACAGATGTGCTAGTCGTTCCTGACTCTAGGGGGCGGTGCTCATCTCCATTTCAAAGCCGAAGAGCCAGCGCTGTCCGAAGACGCCTCCGTGGTCATGTGGCCAGCACGACTCAATGCCAAAGGCGCACGGAACGCTCCTCCCTTCCCACCAAAGGTGGTTCCTATTTTTCTACTTGCATTTTTTACCTGCTTTCGAACTGCTGGGTTGGCAGAAGCCGAGACAAGGAATGAGAGCTCCCTCTGTTACGCGGCACTAGGGATTCGAACCGCCAAACTGCTGACCTTTCTGACCGGCAAGCTCAGCGTCTTAGCCACCGCGTCCCCATGTATGAAGGACCCCTCTCCAAACTCTTTCCGTCAGGTTCCCTGTTAGTAGTAGTGGCACAGTTCCCATCCAGAGCAACCAACCACTCAGGATTCAGGCCAGAAAAATGGTCCTGATATTTTATTTGATAAAATACCTATTAAATAATCTAGGATGTGGAGACCGTCTTGTTAAGGTGAAGTGGCAACGTTTCAAGTTTTAACCACCGCTGGGGAAACCTTGACATGCACGTTTCTCAAAAACGCTCACTTCTGGTTTAATAATCCCCTGCCAACATTCTTCGTAGCCCTGGAGAGCCAGAAAAACCACAGGATTGGGACAGTTAGGGTTAAATTGGGGAGGGGGGGGGGAAGGAAGGCTTATTTATATCAAACAGCAACAGCACATTCGGTGTTTCAAGTTACACAGATCCATTTCTTTCTTTTTTTTAACAACACGAACACATAAATATGAAACAGAACTAATATACAGCTGTTCGTCGTGCCGAACTTGATAAACGGGAGCCCGGCGATGGTTCCTCGCATTCAGTCCATGCGCCCAGACCCCGCTTGGTTCACGAGGTCTGGCACTGGACCCCCGTCCTCGGGCCTTCCTCGTCCTCTTCGTAGGCTTCACCGTGGTTTCGGTAAGTTCGTTCTTTGGGGTCGAATTCGACCAGGTCGACTTGATCCATGTCTTCGGAAACCATCACTTCCTCCCGGGGAGGCAGCAGAGCTTCTAAGAGAGGGAGCTGATCGTTGGAAAGCCAGTGATGCTCGGGGAAGGCAACCTGGGGGAGAAAAGGGGGAGAATTCGAACTCGAGTCAAGCGTGGCCAGAATTGCCCCAGGCCTGACTCGTTTGGGCCAAGCCGTAATCGGTTCAGTTTTATGGAAGAAACCTTGAAGCGGGTGGATTCGCTTGCCTGAAATGGTGTAGGACAGTGATGGTGAACCTTTTGGGCACCAAGAACCCAAAGTGGAACATGTGCATATGTGTGCATGCCGGAAACCCAAAGACCAACCGGCTGATGCCGGTTGACTTGAGAGACCGCCTCCTGCCGATTACCTCCCTTCGACCAATTAGATCGCACAGACTGGGCCTCCTCCGAATTCCATCTGCCAGTCAATGTCGACTGGCGACTACACGGAGGAGAGCCTTTTCTGTTGCAGCTCCGACCCTGTGGAACGATCTCCCCGTTGAGATTCGTACCCTCACCACCATCCAGACCTTCCGCGCAGCCCTCAAGATCTGGCTCTCCCAGCAGGCCTGGGGATAGGTTTCCAAGTTACCCGCCCGAGTGTTGATTGCTGAATGAAAGTTGTGTTTTATTATTTTTTCTTTGTTCACATTTTGTTTTGTCTTTTGATACTGCACCCCCTTCCCTTGTGATTGTAAGCTGCCCTGAGTCCCCTCAGGGAAAAGGGCGGCCTATAAATTTTAATAAATGAAATGAAATGAAATGAAATGATGCGCACATACCTATTTTTTTGGCATGTACTGTTTTCAGGCTATTTTCTGGGCCGTTTTTGGGCTTGAAAACGGCCCGAAAAACCATCTATTTTTTAAACCAGAAGAGCAGACATAGGTTTGCCATCACGGGTGTAGGATCTCCTGCTTGAGCATGGGGCTGGACTAGAAGACCTCCAAGGTCCCTTCCAGCTTCTATTCTGATTTTGAATTCAGGCTAACCCCCCCCCACACACACACAAACAAGCAGCTCAGAGATTCATCACGATGTACAAACTCCATCGCTGATCATTCGACTCTTAATCTGGTAAATACGCGGCTGCTGTTTATAGCTTTTCTTCACCGCGATCGAAAACCCTCATGTTTCCTCCCCAAAGCCGAGCCCGGCAGGGCTTCACAGCAGGCCCAGATAATTCAAGGCACCAACCCCCAAACTTTAGTTGCTAATTATCAGCCCACCCTCCGTCCCTGCGTTAAAGAATCCTTGCTCACCAGAAACTGGATGATTAAAGAACCTTTTTCCAAGGGAGATTTATAAATCGGCATCCCTTCGTTTACGATGCTCTTAATGTCTCCGTGCTTGATCACTTCACCTGTTGGAAGAGCCAGGGTTACACCGGGTCTAAAACGTAAATGCAGCTCAACATTTACGCACAAACGCAGCCCAACGAAGGGGCCGAGCCCACCTGGTTTGGAGGATATTAAAAGGACCCTGTCATCCAGCGTCTCCACGGTCTTCTTGAAGCCGCACAAGGCCTCCGTCAGCTGGATTTTCATTTTCATCACTAGGTCGTTGCCTCTCCTCTGATATACAGAGTGGTCTTTCTGATCCAGGACAATAATGACGTCTCCCGGTTCTAGGTCAGGTTCCTGATCACCTTCTCCGTGAAAGACAAGTTTCTGGCCATCTTTCATACCTAGAAAACAGAAGAGAAAACAAACTGTGTCCAGAGGACGATGGAAGGACTCCCTGGAGACACATGAACACCTGAAGAACAACCAAGGGATCCACTTCAAATCAACTGACTCAACTGCCACTATGGGGAGAAGGGTGTGTGTGTGTTGGAGGTGGTGGGGGAATGTCTTGATCACAAGCGAGATATTTCTGTGCAATGTTCTTCCAATGATCAGGATTTTTGATGCAATTGCAACGGAGCACCTTCACACTCTTAGAATAGAGTAACAGAGTAGGAAGGGACCTTGGAGGTCTTCTAATCCAACCCCCTGCCTGGGCAGGAAACCCTACACCACTTCAGATAAATGGTTATCCAACCTCTTCTTAAAGACTTCCAGTGTTGGAGCATTCACAACTTCTGGAGGCAATTTCTGTTCCCCTGATTAATTGTTCTAACTGTCAGGAAATTCCTCCTTAGTTCTAGGTTGCTTCTCTCCTTGATTAGTTTCCACCCATTGCTTCTTGTCCTGCCCTCAGGTGCTTTGGAGAATAGTTTGACTCCCTCTTCTTTGGGGCAGCCCCTGAGATATTGGAAGACTACTATCATGTCTCCCCTGGTCCTTCTTTTCATTAAACTAGACCTACCCAGTTCCTGCAACCGTTCTTTATATGTTTTAGCCTCCAGTCCCCTAATCCTCTTTCTTGCTCTTCTCTGCACTCTTTCCAGAGTCTCCACATCTTTTCTACATCAATACAATACAATAGCAGAGTTGGAAGGGACCTTGGAGGTCTTCTAGTCCAACCCCCTGCCTAGGCAGGAAACCCTATACCATTTCAGACAAATGGTTATCCAACATCTTCTTAAGAACTTCCAGTGTTGGGGCATTCACAACTCCTGGAGGCAAGTTGTTCCACTGATTAATTGTTCTCACTGTCAAGAAATTTCTCCTCAGTTCTAAGTTGCTTCCCTCCTTGATTTAGTTTCCACCCATTGCTTCGTGTCCTGCCCTCAGGTGCCTTGGAGAATAGCTTGACTCCCACTTCTTTGGGGGAACCCCTGAGATATTGGAAGGCTGCTATCATGTCTCTTTTCATTAAACTAGACATGCCCAGTTCCCAGTTTTATTCATACATTCGTCTGTGTTTGCAAGTGAGGATGCAAAAGAACCGAAGGTTACGTTTGCCTGTCTGCATGTTACAACCCTAACCTTAAATTTCAGGGACCTGCGGTTGAACAGGAATTGAGGGGAGCCTGCTTGGCATACACCAACCATTACTACGAGGAACCCAAATTTGGTTCTGAGGAGCGCCAAAAACGGCCTTTCGCGACAATAGGTGCAGTTTTGCCACTTTAAAAGTTTACTTCTCACAGAACAGCGAGACCAAAATGAGGCAGGGGCTGCTGGGATTCAAAAGCCCCCCGTACTTAAGGAGACAAAGATTTTAGCCTCTGAGGTTCGCTACAATAACTGGGCTCTACAGCTGTCTCCCACACACACCCCTGGCCACATTCTACCTCTTCACCTTTATCGATGTGGATTTCGATGATTTTCTTCTCTCTAACCACCTTGTTGCCGCTGCAGTTGGTACACCTGTCCTTGGGGTTTATCCGTTCCCCTTGGCCTTTGCAGTCCGGACACACGGTCTGGATCTGTTGCACCATGCCGGGCCCAATCTGCTGGACCAACACCTGAACGCCTCGCCCTTTGCAGGTGGGGCATTTTTCTACGGCCCCCTTTTTCCCACCGTAACCTTGGAAAAAGAAGAAAAAAAACACACACGGATATAAAAATGGGTTTTGTTCGGCTCTCCTAATTGAATGCTGATGAATAGGGTTTCCAGCAGTCCCCTCTGTGTGAACGGGATTAAGTCTGCGTTAGAGCTAAAATTCAGGGGAGACAGACCTGCATTTCAGTCGATACACAGTTACTGTACTTTTCGGAGTATAGCATGCACTTTTTTCCTCCCTAAAAGTGGGTGAAAATTGTGGTGTGTCTTATACACGGGATGTTGCCGAATCCCCGCCAACTCCACAGTGCTGAATGGGCGATGCTAGCGGTGAACAGGCTGTGGCAAACAGGCCATGCTGACAGCAAATGGGCAGCAGCGAATCAGCCACACCAAACAGGCCAGGTGAATACTGAATGGATGCTGGGAGGCAAAGGCAGGTTCCCTCCCACTTTTCCTTCCCCCAAAAGGTAGGTGAGTCTTATACTCTGAAAAATATGGTATGCCTCTTCGTAAAACTAGGGATATTTATACATTCTGAAAAAAAAAAACTAAGAAAATTGCCTTATTTGGCCTATCAAGTTTGACCAAAGTATTAAGCAAAACTTATCCATTTACTTTCAATTTATGATATTTGCAAATGGTTCTGAAAAGCTGTGTGTGTGGAATCCTCTTGTTAAGAGGACGGTACGAAATTTCCCAAACCGGAGGAGCTCTCGCAAAGAAGATTAGGGTCTACTTTCTAAACAGATCTGTTTTATTTTTGTTAATGCTTCTCTTTAATGGCAACGTTCTGTTACTACGCTAGTTTTACTGAGGCCTCTGAAAAAGCTGGATTCTTTTTCAGAGGAAAAATATATATATATATATATCCCAGCAGATTTCATTTGCCGTGTTAGATCAAGGCAGCATCCGCGAGATGAATCTTAACACAAATATAGACCAATGATCTATTCCTGTGGTTGGATTAAACGTCTCTGGCGAGTCACAGCGCCACAAAACCTGCTTAACTTGAAAGACAGCTGGTGTCTTAAAATGTTCTGTATGGAATGGTCAGCATTTTCGGTCAAGGAGGCAAGAGCAGTTCGTAAAATCCCTGAGAAGGGGCCAGCTTTTGTACTCAATTCTTTTAGCCATCTGAGAAATTATTTACCTTTGCACTTGTCACAGATAACGTTCTTCTGAAGGGCCAGTTTCCTTGTGGCTCCCATGTACAAGTCTTCCAGAGTGATGCTCAACTGATGGACCACATTCTTACCTGATTAAAACATAAGTGCAGACAATTAACAATAGCCAAGGTGCATTTCAGATTTTCCAGCAGAGCTACCGGTGCCCCAAACAAGGCAGCCCCCACCCTTTGCAGAAAAGTTAGGCAATGAAAACCATTGCCCCATGGCTAATGTTGCAATAAAATTTATCTCCCGGATTATTTCTCCAAAGCAGTGCATTCACTCGTCTGGTTGATCATTTCTCAAGCAGAACTGAAACTGCAAAACTCATGTCTGATTCCACCTTTTTCCTGGGGAACTCATTAACATGGGAAAAGTACCCAGAATTTTCAACGTCCAGACAGAAAACCAAACTGCCATGATTTTATTATAGCGGGGATTCTTGGCAATTTTATGAGTTGTGGTCAAGCTGTCTGAGGAATCCCGAGAGTTGAAGTCCACAAGTCCTAAAATTGCCATGGTTGGAGACCCTTGTATTAGAATATTTAGCTTTGCAATTCTCTCCCCTGCAAACCACTTGGGCTCTGAATAAGTCATCTGTATTGAAGCGTGATCAACATTTGCTCTAAAAAAATAAAAATAAAGTACCTTTCCCCCCCAAAAGAGGCTGAAAACCTGGGTACACTGAATACAGCATTTCTGGCCTCCCAAAACCCTGCCCCCTTCATCAAAATGGCAGTGCAGAGCCTTTAGGAGGCTTTCAGAGAGCTCCTGGGGGCTGGGGAGGGCAAAAATGAGCGAAAAATGGGCAAAAAAATGTTTTTTGCTCAATTTTGCCCCCCACAGCCCCCAAAAGCACTCGATAAGCCTCCTAAAGGCTATGCATGCCCCTTTTTTGTGCAAAAAATGGGCCCGTTTTCACGAAAACGGGCGTTTTAGGGAGGTCTGCAGAGTGCAAAAGCTTTTTTTTTTTTTAATTGCCTCTTCAAAACCTTGGTGCATCTTATACTCCGATGCGTCTTATACTCTGAAAAACATGGTACTTTTTTCTGCGTGGTTATTGACATAGAACGTGTTATAACCTCTCCAGTTTCCCCCCCAAGGCTTGAACGGAAACGAGGCCACTTTAAAACACAAGCCCCCTACCTCTCCTTTCTCGATTCATCCGGCCAGCGCCGCCAAAGAACATGTCGAAGATGTCCATGGGCGAAGAGAAATTGCCGCCGCTCACGCTGCCTTCCTTAATGGCTTGTTCGCCACCTTGGTCATAGAGATCTCGCCTCTTCGGATCCGACAGGACCTCGTAGGCCTGGGAAATGAGCTTAAACTAAGAGAGAGAGAAAAAGACCCTCTGAATAACTGGCTGGCACACAGGGAAAGCTCACCTTTTTAAAAAAAAAAACGTCTGAACCTCTAGCCATGAGAATAGCACACCATCCACATTGCAGATTTTTTAAAAGGTGTAGATCTCAAGCTCCCTACGTTTCCTAAAGTGCCCATTTTGTGGTGCTCAGAGCTCCTCCTGGCTATGCCTGCTGAAAACGTGAGTTAATACCCCTCAATTTTCCAGGGGAAAATATATATAGAGCGGCTTAAATAATGGCTTAAATGCCAAGGGAATCTTGCTTGCACCCCCCTCTGAAATGTTAAAACACAGCTCCAAACCAGAACTGTGACATTTTAGAGGGGGGTCCCTTCTGCCTGGTTTCGGAGGGTCCAGAGTGAGGGTTTTTCATATTAAGTGAATACTCATTTGGAAGCTTCTTGCAAGCCAGCATGAAAAATAAAAGAGATGGGTAAACAGATTCCGGTGCTTACGTCAAAAACATCTGGAAGATCTGTGACTGTCCACCTCCAGCTAAGCGCATGTGTGCGCAGTTGTGTGCTTGCGTCTACATCTGTTTGCAGAGATACCCAGGAGGTGATTTAGAGAGACAGTACTTCCAGTGCAGACTTTTGAGTGGACAATAACGGACCAAGGAACAGGCTGAGTTTTCCTTTACTTTCTCCATTTATTTGTGCCGCACAAAATGAAGCCATGGGCTCCTGTTCCTCAACTTTGAAGACAACGGTGTTAACACCAGTTTTCTCCTTATAGCAAATACTCTAATGGCATCTGAACATTAGTTAAGTCCTCCAATGTCCCCTCCTTCGCATCCTTTCCCTCTTGGGTCTGCTTCTTAGTTACAGGGAAGAGCCTAGTAGGAATCTCGTCATTGGTCAAGGGAAGCCTCTCGGGATTTTAAATTCCCCAGTTTCTGTTTGCATTCCACGTCTCCTGTTGTGATATCAGTAGCTAGAAACAAATCCAGTAAGTGTGAAGATATATGCACAAGGTTTGCTCCCGTGGAGCATCAGCCAAAGACACTTTTTGCTAACGTGGGAAATGTGTTGCTTGGTAGGAAAGACTGATTCGTAGGAGAATGATTCGCCTGGGAGAAGATCCAAAATTGCATCTTATTTTTCTCTAATGCAATCACCACTAGTTATATATAAATATATTGGCAGAATTGAATTTTCAGTCCAGTACCAGTGCCTGTACCTTAAATTGAAAATTCAGTCCTGCCAACTTTGGCCATTTCTGTAAATGGAAACATCAAATTCTACTTACTCCAAAGGTGGAAGATGTTCCTTTTTCTGGCTGCAATAATGTTTTATCTTGCTCCTGTTTCTCTATTATGAAATGTTCACTGCTGCTATAGCTATAAATATACTATCCAACTGGACAGTGGATTTAATCAAGTTACGATTTCATTATCCTCTGCAACTTGCTTAATGCAATGGCCCTGGATATACAATGATTTTAATTTTGGGATTAAAAAAATGTTTGAAGTATTTCAGGTTGGCCCGTTATCAACCCTTTGGATCCCACCTCAAAAGCGTGGGATTAAATGTATATACATCATCATCATCATCCAAGACTATTAAGCCAACCTGTTCTTATGCAATGTTGAGTGGGATTTGTATTACAGGAAACACATTCCTACATGAGAAAACTTAGAAGAACTGGCTAAAGCAGTTCCATGAAATAGCTTTCATCTTCCCAGCCTCAAAGCAACTATTCCCTTTTCAAAGTTTCCATCGTGCATTGTTAGGATTCTTTGGATACCCGTTTTTTGGAGTATAAGACGCACCAAGATTTTGAAAAGGTAAATTAAAAAAAAAAGTTTTTGCACTCTGCTGACCTCCCAAATCCTCTGCACGCCTCATTTTTTGTGAAAAACGGGGCATGCTGAGAGCTCCTGGGGGCTAGGGCAAAAACGAGCAAATAATGGCCCATTTTTTGCCAAAAACAGGGCATAGATAGGATTTTGGAGGCTTGTGGAGTGTTCCTGGGGGCTGTGGGGCAAAAATAAGCAAAACCTGGCCCATTTTTTTGCTCATTTTTTCCCTCCCCAGCCTCCAAGAACACTCTACAAGCCTCCCAAAGCCTCTGCACATCTATTTTTGCAAAGGGGGGCAGGGTTTCGGGAGGCCAAAAATGCTGTATTCAGTGTATAAGACACACCCAGATTTTCACCCTCTTTTGGGGAAAAAAGGTACATCTTATACTCCGAAAAATATGGTAATAAACATGCCGGCATTTCCTTCAAATTTGGCGTGTCCACCCAGGAAAAGACTGAATTCAACGCTTTTGCATTACGCACCTTGGCTCAAAAATAAACTCTCTTGAATTCAGCGGGACTATTTCTGAGTTATGTACGCTATGAAACTGCAGCCTCTGACGGGACAGGTAATGCAGCTTTGCATCACGGCCCAGGCGTGCACCGCAGGCTGTGATCACAAAGGCTGCTACACCGTGTTACAGCAAAACCGCAGTCAACCACTGTTTTACTTATACTCCAAAGAAACTGGATGTTGTGTCTGGCACTCGAGCCAAGTACCAAATGCGTCTCTACCGTACAAAAAAATGTTTCCTGCCAAAAGTACAAACAAACTCCCATTTCCAGACAGGAAGGCCATTTTAATCAGTGCTGAAATGAAAATATGCACATGTGACACGTTTGATAGATTTTATTCATTTGAAATTAACACGTTTTTTTTCCTCGTACAGAAATGTTGCAAGTGTGGTTGCTAAAAACACCCCCCCCCCCTCAAATTGTTTTGTGACCCAACATCAGCATGTTAAAGACTCGCTTTCTAGCTGAAAACTAAAAGTTCATGCATAACTTATGCATACATCAATTAACTTTTCCCCTCTACAGTGCGTTGCCAGTGCGAAGCTTAAAAACATGTTGTTCGTATTTGTTGCTTTTCCGCCAGTCCTTTTAGATATAAATCAGACTCTCGAACATATGAAACAAATGAAAAAGACTCTTTTAAACCTACTGGATATTTTGAACCAGGTTCCCAGGTAAAATTGTAATGCTGGCTGCACCCATTATTTAAAAAATAATTACTTGAGAGACCGCCTGCTGCCAATTACCTCCCAAAGACCCATTAGATCACGCAGGGCTGGCTTCCTCCGGGTTCCGTCTACCAGCCAATGCCATCTGGCTACCACCCGGGGGAGGGCCTTCTCTGTGGCAGCTCCGGCCCTCTGGAACGAACTCCCCGCAGAGATTCGGACCCTCACCTCTCTCCAGGCCTTCCGAAAAGCCGTCAAAACCTGGCTGTGCCGGCAGGCCTGGGGTTGATGAGTTCCCCTCCCCCCTCGACTTGTGTGGCTGTGAGATTCTTGGCTATTTTAACTACTTGTATTGTATTCTGTGTTCCCTTTCCCCCTTTGAGTTGTTCGCCGCCCTGAGTCCCTCCCGGAATAGGGCGGCATATAAATAAAACAAATCTCAATAATTACGCTCTGCTTTTCTGTCAAATGTAAAGCTCAACAGTCTGGTAAGGATAATTGCCTAATAGGACAAGATTATTTTTCAGGCAGTTAGGATGTCTTAGGAAAGCCCTCCAGGTCTCAATTAAGGATGTACTCCAACTCCCATCGGAACCAACCTGGTTGACCTCTCATCAGAAGCAACGGTTACATTTCCTGATACACGCCAAGTCCTCAAAACTTACTGTTTGGGAGTTTGATTTCTGTCGCTAAAGCAGTCATAGAATGAGACTGCATAGCTTAAGAGGCAGAAGCCAGCAGGAGGTTGCAAATCGGATTTGCCTACCAACTGCAATGGACACTGCTGAAAACTGCTGTCACTTGTCAGCGCAATCACACGATGTCGCACGTTACAACTGCTTCAGTTGCTGGACAATTCTATGGACTACACAAGGCAAGAATCGGGTTAGAGGGGGCTGATTGTCCTATGCAATCTGTTCGAACAGAGGTCCATCCTGAAAGCACCAATACCAATTTTAGGGCGCTCTGAGCTTGGTTGTCTTGCAAAAGTTTCATGGCCCAACTGGGTCAAATCATCAGTATGCTACAGCCCTGGACACTGATGATGTTACCTAGTTGGGTCATAAAATGCCTGCAAGAAAACTGTAGCCCCACCGTCCAATCCCGAGCTACAGATATTCTCTTCCATAGGCAGCAATTTTTTGGGGTGAACTCTTGCGTCTCCTTACTACAAATATAGTCGGTCGATTGTACGGATTACACGGCAAAGGCACATTTGGGTCCTGGATGCCAAAGACGACCCCAAAGTGTCTGTCCCCATCTAACTTCAGCTCATACCCGCTCGCCCTCGCTGGGGTTCTTGTCAGGATGGTACTTCAATGCTAACTTGCGGTAGGCACGCTTAATTTCATCGGAGGTGGCGTTGGGTTTCACTCCCAGAGTGTCGTAATAACCGGTTTCCTTCACCATGGTTGCCTAAGAGAGGGCGAGAGAAACAAAAGAAACAAACCATTCACTTCATGCCTCGGCTCCAATATTTCAAATTCAATATTCTTTTTGTTTATTGGAAGGGAATTTTTCCCTTGGTTCACAAACAAAACCCTAGTTTTCTGTGACGGTCTAGATCGGGAGAGATCCAACTTTGGCACCTTTTGGATTTCATGCTGTCTGGGGAATTCTGGGAGTTGAAGGCCACAGGTCTTCGAGTTGCCAAGGTTGGACACCCACAGGAAAACCCGCATTCTGTATTTTCTTTAAGCAACCTTCAACAAATTAACAATTCCTTGCATAAATAACCATCCCTTAATGAGTGGCCTCTTTTCCTTGTTGTGAAACATGTTATGCATTGTTCCCGGGGGGAAAAAAGCCAGCTTGCTCATCTCAAATGCTTATCTTGCTGTTGAAATTGGGGAGAAAAAAACCATCCTGACCTGGATGCCTAAAAGCAAAAAATGAGCAACTTTTGGCGTGGGGATGTGTGGACAGTGAGAAGTCTTGCATTTATGGCTCCATTATTTCATAAACTTGACTCACAAACTAAATCGCACAATAATCAGCCAGGGCAGCATATGCACACCACACTTAAAACTCTTTTTATTTATACCTCACATTATTTTTAAAAATTGCTCAAGGCAGCAAAGATACCCAATACTTCTATTTTCCCCACAACAAGGCCATGGAAAATGACAGGTGCACAGCATTTCAGCCCAAGGAACAGTCAGAAGCTTATAATAACTAGTTATGCACCAATTTAGAACTTAGAATAACTTTATTGTCCCTTTGAATGTACCCTAATCAAGCATACATTAAAAGGAAACTTTTGTTACATACAGCTCTCAAAGGGTCACCACCTCCAATATACCCTACATAAACATGACAAATTCAAAATTATGCATATGCCCACATATATTATAGACACAGAGAAACAACAGCTCTAGTTCGGATGGTACTACATGCGCATGGTGAGAAAAGAAATCTTGCAAGTTTAGCAGATGGATGGCATAGAGAACAAAGCGGGTTAGAGAATCAGGTAGTCCTGCTAGAAATATTTCGAAATCAACATTGTGTAACCCCCCCCCCCAAAAAAAATCTGTATTGTTTTTGATCAGCTACAGTTTATCACAATACACGTAGCTCTCTTGATTCCAAATCAGTGTAATACCAGATGGGCTGCAGATAACTTTAATAAATGATAATAAAACCAGCTCCTTTCCAGCCGCTGCACCCGAAGCTTTAAAAACAGATTAGGAATAATCTGCTTTTTCCAGGGAGCCTCTTCACTTTTTCCTGGCTTTCCCCTCGTCTTCCTAAAAACCCCAAATTCATCCAATGGGACTAGGATGGATGAGGAATTTTTCATCACTCACCTTCTGCCTCTTGAAAAAGCACCTTTGGGATGTTACCAAAAATATTTGGGATATTTTATCAGCCGAAAGTGACTGGACTTTCACCTGTCAAAAATGAGGTAGGGTCTCCTGCTTGGGCAGTTGGGGGGGGGGGGGGGTGTTGGGACTAGATGACCTACAAGGTCCCTTCCAATTCTGTTAATCTCGATTTTTGGGGGTTTTCTCCCAATTCTGGATGTATTATTAATATTGCAGCCTGGTCCCATTAGTATTCTTGTCCTTCCAATGAAAGGTCTCCTAGGACTTTTTTTTGGTGTGTTTTGGTGTGTGTTTTGGTGTGTGTTTTGGTGTGTGTGTGTGTGTGTGTCTTTCAGATGGGGGGGGAACCATTCAAACCCCCCCCCCCCCCGAAATTGCAATTCTGGCCAAAAAGGAAAACCCCCCTCCAATTTATATCAATATAACTGACTTTTCTGTCTGCTCGTCCCCTCCCTGAGAGCTTTACAACTCCCATGATCCCCAGCCAGAGCTCAAAATTTTAAAATAAAATAAAAAAAATTTCCGTTTGGACTACAATACCCATGTTCCCCAGTGCACAACCCCCAGCTCCTTGGGTCTACAAACCCCCATCATCCACAGCCGCCCGCCCACACCCCGGCTACAAGTGGAACCGCATCCTTTTCCCCCCACCATCACCCCCTACATTGAAGGGAGAGAGGGCGGATGATGGGATTTGTAGTCCAAGGTTCCACCTGCGCCCCCCCCCCCCCCCAAAAAAAATGCCATGATTCCGTGGATGCGACGTCCTTCTCGCCCTCCGGAGCTTCTCCTGCCCGGGCGACGATCACGGGCAGCCGCCTCCCCCCCCGCGTCTCACCTTACTTAGCCCGCCCGGGCGACGCGCGGCTCCACCGGTCGCGATTCTCTCGATCCTGGCGCGGCGGCTGCGGCGCTTTTATAGGCGCCGCCGCGAACTTTCTGGAACGCCGCCGCCGTGACGTCACGGCCAGACTCTAGAAACGTCTGGACGGAGCCTCGGCGGCCGGCGGGAGGCGGCCAATCGGCGCGCGGTGGGGGAACTGAGGAGGCGGGGCCGAGAGCAAGCGCGGCCACGCCCTCCTCGCCAACTCTTCGCCCGCTCGTCGCCAGGAAAAAAGCCCGCCTGAGTTACGCCGCCGGCGTAAAGTGGAGTGGGGGGGGGGGGGAAACAAATGGCGCTGCGGCCGCGTCAAAAGCCGTTTCGCTACGCTAGTGGCGTAGGGCCGCCTCAGTGCTCCTGGGGAGACTTTTCCTCAAGAAATCTTTTAAAATTCTGATATATATATATATATGTGTTGTTTTTTTTACAGACAATCCAGGCGAGGGCTGTTCCCCTGAGTGATCCCATCCAGGGCCTTAAGGTTGAAGGAGGGACTCAGGCGATACCCAATTTGCCCAGCCTGGCCAACCTCGCAGGGCTGTCTTGAACAAAAGTAGCAGCCTGCTTGGAGCTCTTCAATGCAATGCAAAAACAGAGCCCCAAATAATAAGAACAACAACATGGAACGCCTCCCCAACAAAGAGATATATTTTTTTAAAAGGAATTGGATCCAATTGCACGGGGCGCTTCTGGATGCAGTCTGCAATTGCCGTCGTTAAGCGAGGACCTAGTGACCGTAACTTATGGCTTCCTGCTGGCTTCCCCGTCGACTTTGCAAGAATTTGGGGAGACTGCAATTATGTGAGCCAGTGCAAGGCAATGTCAGAACTCCAAGGAGCCATTCTAAGTCCTCCTTCAAAGCCACCTGAACGAACGACTGAATGGATGGTCATAAACCGAGGACTGCCTGTATATTAGACCGACCTCATCCAGGACAGATCTAATTTTGGGGAATCTAGTTTCCTCCTTGAGGATACAAACTACAGGACCACCAAAACTGGCAGGGCATCCTGCTCCAAATAAACCATCAGCCACTCCTCCCCCCCCTAACCTCTGCCGGCATTGATGATGGTGCCAAGCTGGGTAATGAGATGCTTACAAACCAACCACTAACCGCAGCGCTGTCAACCTCAAGTGTCCAATATTCCCTTCTGTTGTGGCCCAGCAGGAGCCGTTGGAGCTGCCACCAGACTCCGACAGCGAGGGGCCCGAGGAGTCGGCTCTGGAGGATGTGGAGGACCCTGGACAGGGTTCCGACTCTGAGGGCTGGTTGGCCACCAGGAGGCACCTGAGCCTTGGACCAGTGGGGAGGAGACAAGGGAGAGTGATCCGGATGCCAGTAGTGAGTTGTTCCTGGATGCACGCCATCGAAGAGCTACTAGGCGTCAGGAACAATTACGCAATTACAGGAGGTGATTGTACTCAGCTGGTGGTCATTAGGCTCCTCTCCAGACTATAAAAAGGACTGTTGTGCACACGCCCCTCTTGCAGAAGTCAACGCATTGACTAAAGAGAACTCTTGTAACTAACTTGGCAGGCTGGATTGCTGCCAAGGTTTGTCTGAGTTGCTGCCAAGGTCCTTATCTGTTTGTTATGCTTGGTTTTCAGCCACCGAGGTTTTGGTTACTTGCTATTAAAGTACATTCCAGTTAAGCTTGTCTCGGCTTTCGTTACTAGACGGAGGAGGGGATCAGAACACCCTTCTATTGGGAGAAACCTTGCATGCCCCCCCCCAAGCTTTTATTCTAGAATCTGCAATTGCTTTATGAAGAAAATGGGATAATTATAAAAATGGAAAGAAACAGAGGAATTAGAAAGGAAAGTGCATGAAAGAAATGATAATTTTGCCTTACTGCGTAGCCACCCGCTTCTTTGGCTTCCTCGTTCTCCGTGGGACCCTCGCTAGTCTTTTTGTCCTCTGCGTTGGACTCCTTATTTTTTTTCTCTTCATTGGACTGATCTTTGGATTTCTTATCTTCCGATGACGACTGCCCAGCATTTTTTTTATCGTCTTTGGACTCCATGACTTCTGTTTAGGCATAAAAGTGGAGGAAAGACACAGAGGTTAGAAGAAGCGAAGCCAAGGGTTGTGTGGATTCACGAAGGAAGGTCAACGATCTCGAGATGTTGGCTACCTTGGTGCGTGTGGAAATCTGCTCCGGTTTTTAAGTGGAATGCGGAGCTTGGAGCTGCGGTTTCCATCTTGACTTTTTTTTGATTCCACCCCCATGGATGGCCGTTAACTTATTTTTAATTAACCCATTTTAATTAGGTTTTTTGTTTGTTTGTTTATTGGATTATATTCCGCCCTTCTCCCAAGGACTGAGGGCGGCGTACAACATTAAAAAAAAAACACATATTACAAAAGTTAAAAAAAAAATTAGAGTATCCAAAAAACAAACCCAATTAAGATTAACAATAACATTTAAAAAATTCGATTAAAATTAACAATAATCAATCATTTATTTTGTTCAGGCCAGGCTGGCTTGCTGGAAAAGCCAACTTTTTAGGGCGCGTCGGAAAGACCGGAGGTCAGGGATTATACGAAGCTCCGGGGGCAGCTCATTCCAGAGGGAAGGGGCTCCCACAGAGAAGGCTCTCCCCCTGGGGGTCGCTAGTCGACACTGTCTGGCTGACGGCACCCTGAGGAGGCCAACGCTGTGGGATCGCACTGGACGGTGGGAGGCTACCGGTGGCAATAGGTGGTCTCGCAGGTATCCTGGGCCTAAGCCATGGAGTGCTTTAGAGGTCATAATTAGTACCTTGAATCGCACCCGGAAGACAACCGGCAACCAGTGCAGGCCACCTAAAAGGGTTGTAACATGGGAGCACCTAGCTACCCCCATGATAACTCGCGCAGCCCCATTCTGGACCAGCTGAAGCCTCCGGGTGCACTTCAAGGGCAGCCCATGTAGAGAGCGTTACAGTAGTCCAGGCGAGAAAGGACGAGGGCATGAGTGACTGTGCACAGAGCATCCCGATCCAGGAAGGGGCGCAACTGACGTACCAGGTGAACCTGGTAAAAGGCCCCCCTGGTCACGGCCGTCAGGTGTTCTTCTAAACTAAGCCGCATATCCAGGAGGACCCCCAGATTGCGGGACCTCTCTGAGGGGGCTAAAATTTCTCCCCCTATCATCAAGATGGAACAAGATGCACAAATCAGGGTGACGGAAACCACAGCCACTCCGTCTTGGAGGGATTGAGCTTGAGCCTGTTCAAGCAACGACACTTAACAGCCCTTCCCTGTCATTTTGGCAAGGCACTTACCTGCATTGAATGCGCCAATTCATCTAAGGAGTGAAATGCTGGAAGACATTTCGGCCAACCTGGGAAGCAGAAGATGGAACAGTGTTGATCATTGAGGAGAGGCTGCTTCCGAAGAAAAGAAGCTGAGAAGATTCATCCTTCCACCGAGTAACCCATCAGAGAATTTTCCATCTATTTTTTTCTCTCTAGCCAACTGTCAAACGGAATTCATGGAATGTTGCTATCCTTGGTCATTATTGTTGCTTAGAAACACTCTTTCCCCCCCAACTCCTGCTGGTCTGATTTTCCTCTTCCTTCCATCATAGCGTGAACAATTCAAACTTCAGATAGTCCACAAACTTTCTGGGATTCTTCAAACTCCCTTTGATGGCCAGAAATGACCTGGTGCTTCATTCCACTTTTTGGGATAATCCAGAACTGGAAATGTACACCTCAAAAGAAGCCTTAGCACAATCACAAAAATAATTTAATATCAATTTTGTAATACACGCCACCGTCGAGTAATTTTACAACAACGACCATCCTGTATCATTTCAGCAGAGTTTATTTAAGGCCGAGGAAAAATAACATTGACAAAAATGCTATTCTTTTTCTTCTTAATAAAAGCAGCCTTTTTGCATTGGAAGCCCCCCTCCCCCCCAAAAAAAAAACCCTCCTTGTCAATCTCACCCCAAAATAGATGCGGCCAGTAGCCTTTAAAAAGCAGCTCATCTTTGTGTCATCAAATCGTAGTTTGTACATTGGCTGAAGGGCACGGATGCAGTTTTTGGAAGAAGGAACTCTATTTTTGTATGTATTACAATTGACTAGTTTCTAAAATGGAGAAGAATGATAAAGAGTATTGATGCTTTTAACTTTGGTGCTGGGGAAGACTTTTGAGAATATCCCAAAGGTGCTTTTTGTTTCATTTCTCATCCAAGAGCTGAAGAAGCTTCTTGGATGAGAAGCAAATGTCTTAAAGGGGGGGAAAAAAAAGTCTGATTGTGTCTTGGAAAAGCACCTTTGGGACAGCCATGACCTGAATGATGGACAATCTCCATTCACTTTTGAGAATACCAAGATGAACATTGGATCAACCAACCCGGAATATTTACTCAAGGGTCATATGACCAGGTTCAAATTATCCTGTTTTGAACGTATTAAGTGAAGACGCCATTCTCTGTAAGAGCTTCGGATGTTGGGAGAGATGGAAGAAGTAGAAGGCGGCGGCAACCAGAAGCAAGGATGGTGGGACTATATAATGGTGATGGGGAGACACTTGGAAGGCTGGAAAGACCAAGATGGGCGGATCATCATGGAGAAAATATAGATATGTGTTCTGTTCCCCCCTTCTCCGCTCGTTAACAGATGACAGGCAGACAAACGTAAAAGGAACTCACTTTATCAGTTCTCGGCTCAGACTGGCTGCGAGCCCAAAAATAAACATAAACAAAGTCTCTGACGAGATAACAGAATAGCAAACAAAAACTCTTACAAAGCAATGCACTTCTCCAAGTGTCTCCTTGAATCAGGGTTACAGAAGCCAATCACTTCTCCAAGTGTCTTTCAAATAAACCACGACCAATGATCAATGAATGTGGCATGCACGAATGAACGTTGACTCCTGCCACCAGAGCTTGGCACCATCCGTCCTTTTATCACCAGAAGACCCCACTTACGAGCCCCAAGCTGCATTGTCAATCTTGCATCCCGAAAAGACTCACAGGAGACGTCTGCTGAGTCACAACAGATATGTGACCTCTAGGAATCAACACTGACTTAAGAGATTTTCACATGATTAGCAGCAACAGGAGGAAACCAGAACGAAAGGTATAGGACCAGGTTACCTGCATGCTATTTAATATGATTTCATTTGATTTCTTTACCTATTTGATTTATGTATCTATCTGGGACTTCAACGCTTCCAGTGGGGCCGTTTTCCAGGTCCCTCCACCAAGGGAGGGTGATGTTCGGATCTAGAAGAGAAAGGGCTTTTTCTGTGGTGGCCCCCTCATTGATAGAAATCCCTCCCCAGAAAGGCTCAACAGGCAGCCTCACTATGCAGCATGTCCCTAGGCTTTGAGCAAGCAAAGCATGTAGTAATCAATAGAATGAGGGACATGGAGTTCCAAGAAGAACTAAATAGGTTGCCTCTCCACAGTAGGGACAGAATCAAACAGGGTGTGTGGGAATCGGCAAGATATCTAAATGACCTGATCTCCCCAAAACAAAGAATAGCTTTCTTCATAGCCAGGTTTAACCACTCTTCCTTCAGCACTCCTCCAGGGCAGGTGTAAGAGAACACCTATAGCAGAACACGTTTGTATATGTGGTAAAGGAGAAGTGGAAGATAATTCACACGTTCTATTACACTGCGAGCTATACAGAGCTTGTAGGTCTGCACATTTTCTCCCCTTGTTAGAGAGATTGCCAGGGAGGGCAGACAATTTTTATCTAGGCTTTCTCCTCCAGGACACTAACGGGTTACCACGTCTTGCAGTGGCAAAGTTCTGTGCTGCTGCAATGTCCATAAGAAAAAATTGGCTACAGAAGTATAGTTTGTCATCTGGTACCAATTATCTGGACATATCTCTAACAATCTTTGGACCATTGCATTTACTCCTATACTTAACAGCGTTTGCACCCAGGTAAACCAGGAAGTGACCCGAACAATCTGAGAACATGTATGTTATTTTCCACTTTTAGCGTCAATACTTTTTTAATTATATCTTAATGTCAGTACTTTTTAACATAGTGTAAAACTAATGTGTATTGCTGGTCTTTGACCGTAATAAAGATCTTACTTACTTACTTAATCACTATTGCAGCAATTGGGTCCCAGATAAAGGCCCCTTTATTCCCCTTCCCCCCTCCCTCGTTATTATATTTGGCTTTTTATTTGTATTGCCTGGTCGTTGCTGAATCCGTAGGGTGTTTCATCCTGCATTTTATCTGTCTAGTTTTCATTCCCAATGTTTTCCTTACACTGTTTCATTGCAAACCAACCTGAGAGCTTCAGATATGGGGTGGTTTAAAGTTTGAATGAATGAATGAATGAATGACTGAATGAATGAATGAATGAATGAATGAATGAATGAAATAAAAAAAAGAAAGAAGAAAAGGAAAGAAAGAAAGAAAGAAATTGTTATCTGTGCAATGGGAAATCAAAATACCGAAAGCTGAATCCTGATTTCATAATCAATTAACGGGCATTTGATATAACGCGGTTGTCGAAGTCCTTTTGTAACCACGTTGTCGGTTTTTGCCAGAAATGTAACTTCCTCCAGGGTCTACATCCATGACTCTGCCACTTCCAGTCCTCCCTTTGTGCCAAGGGGAATGTCTGATCACACACGTCATTGAGATTCTTCTCACGGAGGAAGAAAAAAGCACCGAATGAAAGGAAAGTTTGTCCTTGCTGAACACGAAGGAGTTTCTCCGCAAGTTGACCAGGAGAAGCTTTGGACACCCTCCTCCGATCTATCTCGCTGCGTGTCTGGTCAAGTTGACGCCCGTTGGATTCTTAACTAAAACCAGCACTTTGTGACTCCGGACTTCAATAAGAGTTGATGCCACTCTGCTTGTCTCTAAAGAATTGGGTCAGTTTGACGGGTTTTCTGAAGAAATAACTGCAGGAGGACAAAAGTGGACCGGAAATAAAGTAATCAGGTAAAATATGCCTGGAAATTGCTTTTCTTTCTTGAAAGATGGAGGCTGCATTGTACAGGTGCTTGTTTAGAAATAAGGATGTCAGGACTGTAACACATCAAACCAATAATAGCTTTTTGGAAGAAAAAAAAATTCAAAAGACTTGGGAAAAGTTTTGACCCACATTTCTTTGGTGGCGTTTAAACTGGGGCAGCAAGAAAGTTTTGTCCTTCTTGAATGGCAACTTTTGAGTTGTCTTTTGACAAATTGAACATAAAATAATTCAAGGGCTAAAATATAGGAATGCATGAATGTGTTTTCTATAAAAGTAGGAAAGTTGGGCTGAAACAGGGGCAGGGCGGGGGTGGGAGGGAAGCTGGATTCTGAAATAGAGAATAAGTGCAGCTTTTTTTTTTGGAAAGGAAACGACGTTCCAAAAAAGATACAGAGTTGTAATACTTGCTATTGGGGAAAAAAATAGATTTTTAAAAATATTCTTTGTTTGCAAAGAATAAATTCCCTTGTGAAAAAAGAGAGTAGATGCTGAGGTGCTAAAATGTTTTATCTATAGAACTTGCTTGAGAGAATATTGTTCTATGTTTCTAGCCTGCTTTAGATAAAAATATTGCCCCTTGCGATTTGTCCTTCTGAGAACTCTGAACTCTGCAAGCTATTAGCCACTGGAATTTTAAAGGGAGTTTTTAAATCTCCTTCCTTCCACAGAATTGTCAGAAGCCCAGAGCGTCTGAAAAGATTCTGGAATGAGTCTGGAAAAAGATTCAGGTAAGTGAATATCGGGATGAATTTGAATTGGTTTATTTGTGATACATTGAAGCAGACAGAAGATGGAATGGAATCTACTTTTGGGACATGATTCATGAGTTTCTTTCTACCTTGCATATTGCAAAGGCTCCCTTAGTGCTCTAAACCTGGTTGTTTTCCTTGCAGACGTTTCATTACCAAACTAGGTAACATCATCAGTGCCAGAAGTGAATGGGGATCTTGCATTTCCTTCTAGCACTGGTGATGTTACTTAGTTGGGTAATTCAACATCTACAGAAAAAACAACCAAGCTCAGGGAGACCTTGAACTACGACCTTGAAACTACGAATATTCTCGTTTATTAGCTCCTGCTCTCTTCTATAAATCAGTAAAATCAAATCCTCCTGGCTGTAGGATTATGATAGAAAGATTGAAAGAAAACAAGTTGTAAAGGAAAGAGGAAATCCAGAAAAATGCCGTCTTTATCTTCCTCACAAATACCTATTTGGTCCCAATGGAAAAGAAGAGCCAACACAGCTAGACTTTAGAGGGTTTTTTTTCCATCTCCAGATACTGTCACTGAATAATCTGCTCTTGTTTCCTAGCTCTTCTCTGGACCACATCAGCGGACGGGCAGGTAAAGCTGCGAAGGGACCCCACCTGCTCACAAGCGCCAATAACAATTCACCAGATGTTCCTAGACTCTCTAGAGAAATACAAGTCCCTCAACGCGTTAGCCAGCAAAAAGGAGGGGAAATGGGAAAAAAATTACTTTTGCGGAGTATTACGCCTCTCTCGGAAAGCAGCCAAGAGCTTCCTGAAGGTAAACTTTGGGTTTTTATAGTGTAGCCTTCATTTTCATGTACAAAATAAATACCCAATACCCACTGCGTAGTTTGGGATGACTGAGACTTATTTAAGTGAGTGCCCGTGCGTGAAATTTTATCTTTATTATTCAGAATGATCTAAACTGTTGCATTTTTGCAACATTTCTTATAAAGAATAATACTTCAGCAGGAATCCTGTGGCAGCCTCTGACCTAACAAACTTTTGGCATATACCACTTTTCTGTTTTCTCCTTCCTCTCCTTTTTCTCCCTCCTCCTCCTCCTCCTCCTATTTTGCAAATTGTGGGCCGACTGCCTTTTGAGCAACTGCAAAGATATTCAAGCCCTGATAATTTGGTCCTTCCCGTCTCATGAAGCCACAGCTGATTTGATAAGTGAAGACAGCCACCAATGTTCTTCTTTTTATTTTGACTAAGTGAGGCAAGTATTGTTCAAACAGCAGATAATCGCAAAGGGTTGGGAAAAGCAACAACAGCAGCTAAATCAGAGAACAGCCAGAAGTTGGCGGGGATAAGGATTCGGTGCTAAATGACCTAGAAATTATGCATGCCAAGCTAAATGAGAAAGGGGGGAGGGGGGAGAAATTAGCAAAGTTCACATCTGGGGGGTGCGGGGAAGACTTCCTCTTTCTTTCCAACAATGTTGACTGTATTGTTCCTTTTTTTCCCCCTCAAGCTCGGCCTGAACGATTCCACAGTGTTGCGATTCTGGTTTTAATTCTACAGAGTGGTTCATTTTGGCAGTAGGAGCTGTATTTGCTGGGTAAGGTTGGAAACGTCCCCGTTAGGATTTACAGGGAAAATGCGACACAAATAAACTGGCCAGGAAGATGGGCTGAGGTAGCTGATGGTTTAGCTGAAGCCCCTCTTGGCCAGCTTCAGGTGGGGAGAGCTGGAGGGGTACAGCAGGTCCCGAGATCAACAGGTTACAAGCCATTGGGTATTTATCCCAAGCAAGCTGCATTAAATGCAAAGGATGAGTGGAAAAAAAAATCTGCAAACTGCAGACAAGTCTTGATGCTTATATGGAATTGTCCATCAAGTTTTCATAAGCAAATTCCCACTGATTGTTAACTCTTTTAAAACCCAATATTTCCTAGGATATTTCATTTTCTGGGAGAGGGCTGGATGATAACTTCCCACACCTCTTAGTCTAGATCTGGGTTTTCAACTACTTGACTACTTGAAGATGTGTGAGCTTCAACTCCCAGAATTCCCCAGCCAACTGACAGAGGGGAGTTGAAGTCTACACATTCTTTCTGGACTTGGAGAGTTGGAGTCCACACTTCTTCTCGACCAAGGTTGCGAACACTGGTTTAGATTATAGTCTAGCATTTCTGGCTAGTTTCCCATCCAACCCAACGAGTGCAGTCCTGCTTTTGAGATCAGCCAAGATCAGTTGGAGCCTAATTTTAAAAAAAATCCATTGTTCTCCTATAATTGTCATAAGCCCTAGGAAATATTAACCCACTTGTATGATATGGCATGCTTGTCATTAAAAAGAAATTGTTATTTTCACTCAACAACAGTGGCATTGTGTCTGGGATCTACACCACCAATTCTCCAGAGGCTTGTCATTATATTGCTGATGACTCCAGAGCTAATTGTGGTGGTGGAAAACCAGAAGCAGTTGGAAGATAATGCAGGTAAGGAACTGCTGATAGAATTTACACCCCCGTTTGAGAATGTCAGCTTGACTTTATTTACCTCTATTATTTGAGAATTTATTTGCTGGGCTTCCATTTATTTGTTAAGATTTGTGTCCCACATTTTGCTGTTCTAATCAATGTCAGCTTAGAGCAGCTCATATTACAGATGTAAAGCTTATTTTGAGATCCAGTAAAATTGGCTGTGAAGGGTTACCCTGGGCTGACTCAGTTGAAAAACAACCCAGATTTGCATGTCACTAAGCTGGTTTGTTTACTTTTGTCTTAAGGTGTCAGGTGAAGTCAGGCATTGTGGTTAGTCAATTGAGTTTTATGGCTTAAATGTTACATCCATTTAAGCAAGCTTTACAATTCTACAATTCATGTTTGTCTGTCTGATTTCTTTTCAGTTGAGTTGGAATGTTAATTTTTTTTGTTCTAGTATTATCCATATAAAAATACAAAGACTTAAAAAAAAAATCTCAAACTTTACACAGATCTGGGATCGTTTACCATACTTAAAAGCTGTCGTGATGTATAAAGATCGTGTGTCTGAGAAACATCCCAATTTGTATATGGTATGTAAATTTATGCTAAATCAAGTATTCATCCATTTTAGTTGCCTCGTTAGTTTTCATTCCATTCTTCTTCCCATTGCTAGGATTTCTGTAAATAGTAAAAAACAGTTGCAAGAGGAAATATTAATACTTCAGCAAGACAGAAAAGGGGGAAAAAAATCTGGGGAGTGTCTGGTTGAGCCGATGCATAGTGCTTAGCCATAGTTTGTTAAATAAGCCACAATTGGCAGATTCAAACGTACAGCTAGGTTTAAAACCTGCCTTTAGAAAATAGGTTCATACATCTTACTAAGAATGACATGAACCTGGTTGATACAATTAAAGATATCTGGAATTCTAAAAACCAGAGAAACACCCTATATCATACACCCTATTACACCATGACAACTTTAAGACCTGTGACTTCAACTCCCAGAATTCATCTTCCAAGATTCCCCAGACAGCCATTCTGGCTGGAGAACTCTGGGAGCTGAAGTCTACAAACTTGCCAAGGTTGGATACCTGTGCTATATACTGTGCATCCTCAGCCTTTAAAATAATACTTTCCCACACATGTGAACAAACTACAGACTTAATAAAGGCGTTATCTCAGATTATCAGCGAAAACTTGAGACCAATTTAGCAACAGTAGTAAAACTAAGTCACCAAGCTAACTAATCCCACAGACTTTAGCTTGCTAAAGACATCAAGAGGTCTTATGAATTATGAAACGTGAAGATGGTTAAACCTCAAGCACAGTTTATTGGCTAGGAAATGATGGTCTCTGTTCCCAACATGTAAGGGTGTCCTTCCCTGCCCTTTGGAAGGACCGTATGGTAGTAATGGCGAAAGGATTTCTCCCCAGACTTGTTGACACTTCACACTTCGTCATCCTGACCAAACTGACACCGTCCTTCTTTGAAGTGTTAATGGATGTGATCCCGGTTGCCTGGGTGCTGTTCTTGGCCAGCTCATGCGTCAGCGTCAGATTTCCAATTCTGTAGATGTTTTAGCTTTCCGTTCTAAAACTCTCCATGGATGGAGATTCACAGGAGCCTTCTTCACATGGTTCATAAGTCAATGTGTGAAATTATAGTTCTGTAGCTGCTCTCTTGTCCCAGCAATTAGACCAGTAAAACATCCTTAGATTTAGACTCTTACTTGTTCAAGGATAGGACCAGTCCTTTGGAGACCTATCAAGAACTTTAGTTTTCCCCATTGTATCTCTAATTTTCTCAATGTCCGTGTTTTTTTTAAATTGTCGTTGGATGTAAAAAGAAGGACATTTATGCCCTCAAAGACCACATTTTAAAAAGAATGTAAAACCAAAAAGACCAGTTAGTAGTCCAGGATGTAAAATTAGGAAGGTGGGGAGACAATAATTGAACTTACAATCCTCCCACTACAAAAATCTAGTGCTGTTTTCCCTCCAAATGGTATTAATTTAGCAACTTGACAGACTACATGCATCCCACATAAAATAAACAGGGGTTTTGTTTCCTGAGCCCAACTCGAACCACAATGGAAATTCAATGGATTTACTTTGGAGCGAGCATATGCATTGCATGGCCATATCAAATTGTATATTGGTGTATTGCAAAAGCCTTTAATGCACGAAAGATACCCAAGATTGGCTAAAATAAATGCAGGAAGATTAACAGATATATTATGACGAAGACCTGGGTATCTTAGGGACCTTCCTCTCTGTTCCCTAGATGGATGAATTCATGGAGTTGGGAAACGAAATTTCGGATGGACGACTTGATGACATCATCAACTCCCAAGAGGCAAACCAATGTTGTGTCCTGATATACACCTCTGGAACAACAGGGAAGCCCAAAGGGGTCATGCTGAGCCACGACAATGTAGGTTTTAGCTGGGTCCATGTCAGTAAATGCTAACAATAAGAAATTAGAAACAAAAATTAAACCTCACTGCCAAAAATAATGCAAGAATACAATGATAACTGTATTACGTGATCGATTTTGCATTGAAGATTATTAATAATCCCCTCAAGGCCTGAAATACGATGATTAAAATCTAGATAGTAATCTACAAAAAAAATCTATTTTTTTTAGTAATCTAAAAAAACAACAACACCAGATCTAAATGCCGAAATATCTAAAAAAATGTAGAACAAAGTTCATATTTCTTCTGGAAGTAAAAAAAGAAATAGTAGAGATTTACAGTCAGGATAACACAGACAAGTGCATTTTAGTATAACACAACAAAGGGCCATATTTCTACTTGTCTCTAGCCAGGGCTCAAATGTGTCCTGCCAACTGCCTGGTCTTTTGCCAGCTTGGGAGTGAAAGAGATTACTCTGTCCTTGGCTGAACTGGCATAAACCATGTTTCTCTTTTATTCCAACGCTGCAAAGGATTCCAATCACCTTGGAAAGAGGTCAGGGGGCTGGGAAGCGAGACAACCACGGCAGAAGAGAGATTGGCCCTGGGCACAGAGAAAATTGTGCCACAGAGTTTTTGGCAGTCTCAGGAAGGCTGGAGACCACTTCAAGTTGGCAGTGGAGGGAAGTTCCGCAGTGTGCCCAGTGGAAGATATGTCTTTTAAGCAAGGATCCACCCTTGGCAACTTCGGACCTGGGTACCTGAGAGACCGCCTCCTGCCAATTACCTCCCAAAGACCGATTCGATCGCGCAGGCTTGGCCTTCTCCGGGTTCCATCTGCCAGCCAATGTCGGCTGGCGATCCCCCGGGGGAGAGCCTTCTCTGTTGCTGCTCCGGCCCTCTGGAACGAGCTCCCCGTGGAGATCCCACCCTTACCACCCTCCCGGCCTTCCGTAAAGCTACCAAGTCCTGGCTGTTCCGACAGGCTGGGGGGCTGTTGAAATATCCAGGCCCGCTTCAATTGTGAATGTTGTGCATTTTTAAATTTTTTGTATGTCTTATTTATTCCCCTTTCCCTGTTTATTGTGAGCCGCCCGGAGTCCTTTGGGAGTGGGTGGCATACAAAACTAATAAAACAAACAAACAAACTTTAAGTCTTAACTATGCGCTGGCTGGGAAATTCTGGGAGTTGAAACCCACAAGTTGCCAAGGCTGGGGAAGACTGTTTTACAGAATAACAGGGTTTTGGAAGGGACCTTGGAGGTCTTCTAATCCAACCCCTGCTCAAGCAGGAGACCCTATACATTTCCAGACAAATGGCCATCCAGTCACATCTTAAAACCCCCATGGATGGATCCCCCAACCTCTGGAGATGGTTCACAGGGCCATAAAGTTGATTTTTACCGATAGAAGAGAATTGGTTTTCTCTTCTTGTTGATCTTCTCCAAAGAAACCTATTCATGGATAACAGAGTTGAAGTTGGAGACCTGAAATGCCTCCTTCTCTGTGCAAATCTAGCTTGCTCGGCCCGGCTATTCCTGATTTCCATGTGCAGGAAAGCTATTTTTATTGTCTCCTCATTGTGGAAAGCATCTGCTGGCCCTCACTAGGCACCGAGGCCCCTTTTATTAAAAGATGACCTGCTCTAAACGGTGATCAGATTCTGCCCGAGGATTTGGCCACCTTGATGCTGCTTGGATGACGCAGAAGAGCATATTTGGACGCGGTGGAGACAGTATATTTACTAAGTTGATCTCTCTCCCCTGCTATCTCACGGCTCTCTCAGCACTATAAAGTCGCAATAAGCACCCCAACAACGTTAAAACTACGTCTAATTTCAACAGCAAAGTCACGTTACTCAAGTAGGAGAGGAAATACCAAAAAATGCAGAAATGACCCAATACAGATAGTCCTCGAACTTACAACTGCAATTGAGTCCCACATTTCTGTGGTTAAGTGAGCTTTGCCCCATTTATGAACTTCCTTGCCACAGTCGTTAAGCGAATCACCACAGTTGATAACCCGGTTGTTAAGTGAATCTGGCCTCCCATTGACTTTGCTTGCCAGAAGGTTGCAAAGGGAGAAATCACATGACCTTGGGCCACAGCAAACAAAAAAACACCCCCCCCCCCCAGATCCTTGGCAGGACTTTAATTCTTTGCCATTTCTTTCTTAAACCTGGGCAGATTACCTGGACCTCTGCCCACGCCAGTCAAGCAGGAGACATGCAACCAGCCGAAATCCAGCAGGAGAAGATTGTCAGTTACCTGCCACTGAGCCACATTGCTGGTCAGATGTATGACCTCTGGACTGGGATCAAGTGGGGCGAAGAGGTTTATTTCGCACAACCGGATGCCTTGAAGGTCTCTCGGCGGGGTTTGGGGGCCGAGTTTCTTTCCCATATAGTTCCGTGCATCTCCCGTAAGATGCATGGACTTTTCAGAACGATAGGATGAGATATCCTTCTAGAGAAACAATAAGGGGAAAAGAGGGTGGACGTACTTCATAGGCGATAACCTGTAATCCTTTCAGCAATTTAATTAACCAGTCCCAATCGTGGTAAGTAATTACCAATAGAAGAATAGAATAGAGTAGGGTAGGGTAGAATAGAATAGAATCGAATAGAATGTAGACTAGAATAAGAATGGGAATGAAGAATAGAATAGAACAGACCAGAATAGACTAGGAATAGGAATAGAATGCAGAATAGAATAGGATAGGATAGGATAGGATAGAATAGAACAGAACAATAGAATGTAGAATAGAATAGAATAGAATTAGAATAGAATTAGAATAGAATTAGAATAGAATTAGAATAGAATTAGAATAGAATAGAATGTAGACTAGAATAAGAATGGGAATAGAATGATATAGAATAGAACAGACCAGAATAGACTAGGAATAGGAATAGAATGCAGATAGAATAGGATAGGATAGGATAGAATAGAACAGAACAATAGAATGTAGAATAGAATTAGAATAGAATTAGAATAGATTAGAATAGAATTAGAATAGAATTAGAATAGAATTAGAATAGAATAGAATGTAGACTAGAATAAGAATAGAATAGAATGATATAGAATAGAACAGACCAGAATAGACTAGGAATAGGAATAGAATGCAGAATAGGATAGGATAGGATAGGATAGAATAGAATAGAACAGAACAATAGAATGTAGAATAGAATTAGAATAGAATTAGAATAGAATTAGAATAGAGTAGGGTAGAGTAGGGTAGGGTAGGATAGAGTAGAGTAGAATAGAATAGAATGTAGACTAGAATAAGAATAGAATAGAATGATATAGAATAGAACAGACCAGAATAGACTAGGAATAGGAATAGAATGCAGGATAGGATAGGATAGGATAGAATAGAATAGAACAGAACAATAGAATGTAGAATAGAATTAGAATAGAATTAGAATATAATATAATAGAGTAGGGTAGAGTAGGGTAGGATAGAGTAGAGTAGAATAAGAATAGAATAGAATGATAGAATAGAACAGACCAGAATAGACTAGGAATAGGAATAGAATGCAGGATAGGATAGGATAGGATAGAATAGAATAGAACAGAACAATAGAATGTAGAATAGAATTAGAATAGAATAGAGTAGAGTAGGGTAGGATAGAGTAGAGAATAGAATAGAATGTAGACTAGAATAAGAATAGAATAGAATGATATAGAATAGAACAGATCAGAATAGACTAGGAATAGGAATAAAATGCAGAATAGAATAGGATAGGATAGAATAGAACAGAACAATAGAATGTAGAGTAGAATTAGAATAGAATAGAATACGGCTAGTGCTCTCTGAGCAAGAACATTCTTGCGGATGTTTCATGATCCAACTAGGTAACAATATCAGCGTTATAAGGGAGACGAGGAGGAGGAGGGGGAATCCTTGGTGCTCCCTGAGCTTGGTTGTTTCCTTGCAGATATTTCATTACCCGTCTAGGTAACATCATCAGCGCTTGAAGGGAGTGAGTTTTGCTTTCCTCTTTATATGCAAGTATCTTGCCCTATCTGTGTTGACGGGAATGTCCTGTTGTTGACTGTGGTAGTTCCTGGGTGCTGTTTGTTGCTTTAGAGGTGGATTAAAGTACTCTGAAGATTAAGAGTAGGTCTCGTAGGGAGGTGATATATTTTTAGAGTTTAAAAGGGCTCTCTTTGTGACATTTGCTGACCAGTGCCTAAAGGGAATGCTTTTGGGGAAATATGGGGTAGCTACAAAATGATGCCCCTCCTATCCAACCCCCTTTTAAAGCCAAGGGAGGCAGTGGCTGTGACTCCTTCATCTCCTGGTTCCACAATTTAACAAAGAGCCCCCGTGAAGGCAAGATCCTCTAGTCTGACCTGTTGACCAGGGAGTTGGCACGGAGTGGGCACCCCTGGTCTCTTGGCTCCCAACCTCCCCTCTTTTGGCCTTCGCAGGGAAGCTTGGTTGAGGCCCTCAGAGAAGCTCTGCCCACTTCCCAAATGGGAGTGCCCCGCGTGTGGGAGAAGATGATGGAGAAGATCAAGGAGGTTTCTTCTCAGACCAGCTTGTTGAAGAGGAAGATGCTTCTTGGGCCATGTCGGCCACTTTGGAACAAAACCTGAGCTGCTCAAATAGGTGGGTACCCACAGGGACCTGTTTTGGGCGGGGGGGAAAGGATTACCTATTTACAGACCACAAACAGAGCAAAAATAAATCCTCATTCTGTGTTTCCCAACCTCAGATGCTTTAAGATGAGAGGACTTCCTCTCAGACATCCCACCCCCGCCCCAGGCGTCTTCCCCAGCCAAGTCCACTCATCTTAAAACTCTGCCTTCATTGAAGCAACACCTTCCTTAGATGTTCTGAAAGTTTCCAGAGCAGCTGCAAATCTTTGCCATCCCCAAAATTTGTGCAGGATAGCTTGCAAAGCTTCGTGGCATCCCATAACAGTCTTGCAAGCCACTTTATTTTCTCGGGCCCGTTCAGTGTCCTCGTCTTGGAGGATCAGATAGGCCACATACAGTGGTTGTCGCTGGCGAATGTATTCCTGAAACAACATCCAGGTTTGCATGAATGGGATTGTTTGGACCACTCCAAAACTCGAGACTGGTTGGGTTGGGTTGGTTTTCCACAAGGGGGATCGAAAGGCCAAGGGAATGGACATTAACATTAAGAGCCGAGGTGGCGCAGTGGTTAAATGCAGCACTGCAGGCTACTTCAGCTGACTGCAGTTCTGCAGTTCGGCTGTTCAAATCTCACCGGCTCAAGGTTGACTCAGCCTTCCATCCTTCCGAGGTGGGTAAAAGGAGGACCCGGATTGTTGTTGGGGGCGATATGCTGACTCTGTAAACCGCTTAGAGAGGGCTGGAAGCCCTATGAAGCGGTATATAAGTCTAGCTGCTATTGCTATTGCTAACAGCTGGGAAACCTTGACCTCTGGCCGTTCAGCTTGGGGGCTAAAGACGCAGCATGGCCTTCTCCAACTCGAAGAGACGCTTGTTCGGCAGGCCGAGGCAAAGAGGCCGTCCCGGAACCAGCGAAATCTGGGGGCTGAGCAGGGGACAGAATGGATCTGCCCTCAGTGTGGAAGGGATTGCCGCTCCCGAATTGGCATTTTTAGCCACACCAGATGCTGCGTTAGGACCTTTTTCCAGAGCACGGAACCATCGTCTTTGGAGACTGAAGGATGCCAATGAAATTAGTTTAGTTATTGACATTGCACCCAAATTAAATGAAAAGACACATCCCTCACATTCTCTACGATCGTATTGAAAACCCCCGATGTTGCATTCATGTTGCACTGTGCAGTAGAATTCAATATAGTTATTGCTCTGGGGTAGAAGCTGTTCTTCCTCCTATTGACAAAGGGACCCTCGGCTCCTCCCAATCTCACCTCCACCCCCTACCCTTTTTGCCTCTTTGTAGGGACTCCAAGCCCTTCTGGATGGGGCTGGTGGACTCTCTGATCCTGGCGAAGATCCGCTGGGCCCTGGGCCTTTCCAAGTGCCAGAAGCATTTCTCCGGAGCTGCCCCTCTCCCCGTGGAAGTCTCCCACTTCTTCCTTGGCCTGAACATCCCTATTTATGAAGGGTATGGGATGAGCGAAACTTCCGGTCCTTTTTGCATCTCTGGGCCACACATGTATCGACTTCACAGGTAAAGATCCGGCCCATTCTCCTTAGCAACCCCCAAAAGAAACTTTGGGAAGTTTAGCTTGCAGGGGGTGATGGCTAGGGGCCATCTGCAAAGATAAGGGAGGGAGAATGGGATTTGTGGTGTTTCCCTGCCATCCCTGGGTGTGGGTGTGAAATGTAGCTTCACAGAAAATTGTGGTTGCCCCGTAAGATTTCGGTCCTTTACCTCCGACTCCTGCAATTAAAGACTGCCTTTTTTTACAGCGTATTAAACTTAGTTGTCACGATGATGGAGTTTATTTGTGCTTCATAAACTGGCAAATAAAAGCATTGGTTTCATTAGTGACTCTGTTAAGCCCACTGTGGAAAACCCATACGATATTTGGAATTTTTGGAGACTCAAGAGCGGTGTTATAAGAGCCGAGGTGGCGCAGTGGTTAGAGTGCAGCACTGCAGGCTACTTTAGCTGACTGCAATTCTGCAGTTCGGCTGTTCAAATCTCACCGGCTCAGGTTGACTCAGCCTTCCATCCTTCCGAGGTGGGTGAAATGAGGACCCGGATTGTTGTTGGGGGCAATATATGCTGACTCTGTAAACGCTTAGAGAGGGCTGAAAGCCCTATGAAGCGGTATATAAGTCTAACTGCTATTGCTATTGCTATCCTCAGCAACGCGAAGAGAGGTGAGCTTCAACTCCCAGAATTCCCCACACCTCTTTGTGTTGCCAAGGGTGACAAACACTGCTCAGAGGTAACATTGGAGAAAAAGGCAGACCTGCTTCCCCATATTCTATAACCATTTCCTCTTAGGAGTATTAGATATTTTCGTGATGCATCTGGAAGCTGTTGAGTGCCAGAGCTCCGATATTTTAAAAAAATAAGCAAATGTACAATTGGATTTTTTTTTTATTTTAAAAAGACTGTCTAAGGTTGCGTGGGTCTGGTCATCCTTGACACACTCTTGTTTCTGCTGTCCTTTTCCTTCCAGCTGTGGCAAGGTTGTGCCAGGCTGCCACGTTAAGATAGTCAACCAAGACGAGGATGGCAACGGGGAGATTGCTTTTGGGGACGGAACGTCTTCATGGGCTTTGAACATGGAGGAGAAGACCAGGGAAGTGATTGACCAGGATGGCTGGTTGCATTCGGGAGATCTTGGAAAGATGGACCAGGATGGATTCGTTTACGTCACCGGAAGAATTAAAGGTGATGCCTTCTTTGCCGCGCGTTGTGAAGCCCTCCAGATGTTTGGAGACCACAGCTTCCATACTTCTTCCCCACTGGCCAGAGTGGTTGGAGCTTTAGTCTCAAACATCTGGAGATTGCCTTGCCCTCGTTCATTCCTTTCAGCTGCCCAGGCTGTTAAATACTCAGGTGCTTCGACCCCAGTGGTTCTCAACCTTCCTTATGCCGCGACCCTTCAATACAGTTCCTCATCTTGTGGTGAACCCCAACCATAAAATTTCGTTGCTACCTCATAACTGTAATTTGCAATTTCCGATGGTCTTAGGCGACCCCTGTGAAAGGGTCGTTCAACCCCCAAAGGGGTCCCGACCCACAGGTTGAGAACCGCTGTTCTACCCAGTACTTCAGAACCAAATTAATTTTTATTAATTTTCTTTTTTCATTTCAGACATATTCACAAATATACATTCTTGTAAATACTATTGACATATATCTATTAAATATTGACGTTCGTCACACTCTTCTTACAAATATAGAAAACACAGGGGGTCACTTTCTTGCCATCCCGTATCTCCATCTTGTTTTGCAACAGCCCTACTCCTTCTGTCTTCTCAACCTCCTTCTCCTTTCCTCCTCTCCTTCCTCTTTCCTTCTTCCCTTCCTTTCCCCCACTCCTCTCTTCTCCCTTCTTACCTCTCTCCTACACTTTCATCCCCTCCCTTAACTTCCTCTGCTTTACCCTCTCTTCTTTTCCCCTCTTCCTCTTCCTTTCCGTTGTTGCCCTTACTTATTTCTTTCTCTAGTAGATTCTCGGGGTGGCATTCCAGCGATCCCAACTTTATCTTTACATAAAAATAAGTTTTCTCTTCCACATTTTTTTTGTTTCGTACTTCAGTATCAAATTTCAAGCTCCAATTGATGGAGGCTGCCCTCTTTCGGCCATCGTGCAGACATTTCCCAAGAATCTCCCGGCATTCCTTGAGGCCCGGAACAATTGATCTCTTGGACAGATTCTGAATGGTTAAGTTTCAACTAAATCAGACAATTAGCAGCAGGGCCTACATGGTACTTCCTGAAGTTCAGGATAGCCTTTGCTGAAGTAGATGATATTGTTTGAGCTGGATTTGACTGTTTCTTGTACATAGGATGGGCAAGAGATTCTGCACGATGCCATATGAGAACATAGCAAACTTTCAGTTTAATGGGGCTTAGAATTTGCACGGATCAATTTCCATCTGGGTGGAAGTCTGTTGCATCCAAAATAGCCAGGTTTAATTAGCAGATTTTTCCCCCCCTTCTACAACACCTTACAGTCATTACATCAACATTGTTGTGTCATCATACCTGACATGTATAATATTTCGCTTCTATATTTGCACATTTATACACAGTTCTTATATATTTTTATACTGTTTTTTTGGCTTAATTAGTTTTATTCTTGTTTTGCAGCCATAAATAACAATTGTTCCATAATATACTCTATCTTCTTTATCTTTAATTTCAGTGTTAATTTGTCCATTTCTGCACAATCCAAAGTTTTTTTTTATCACTAATTCATCCGAGGCGGTATTACTTGTTTCCAGCATTGGGCAAATGCTATTCTAGCTGTAGTTAGCAGATGTGTTAATATGTACTTAATTTTCTTTGTATATTTCCCTTTGATTGTTCTTAGCAGAAAGATTTTGGGCTTGTATTTTATCTGTTCTCCTGTAATTTCTTGCACCCATTTCCAAATTTTTGTCCAATATTTTTGTGTTTCCAGGTAGGTTCAGGCATTTGGATTTAATTTTCACATTCTTTTCAATCATTGTACATCTTTGTACAGCTTTGATGTGGACGAAATGTAGTCATTTGCGTTCATTCCTGTAAGTTGCCTAGCGCATTGATCGATTCAAATGATACCGCGGTTTGGTTGACGTCATTTGCGATTTGAATGGACATTTGGCCGGGGTGGGGTGGGGTGGGGGGGTAAGGTGGAAGAAGAGGATACCCCCTGCACTAATTCATTCCACTGAGATTTTACTGAACATGCCAATGGGGCTACAGAGAAGCATTTTCAAGGATGCTAGTCCATCTTCCCGCCACGGATTGAAGCCCAGGATGACGATGAGATGTATTTTTGAGTTGAGCTGTTGATGTTCTGTATTTCTCAGAGCTGATTATTACAGCTGGGGGTGAGAATATCCCTCCAATTCCCTTGGAAGAAGCTGTCAGGAAGGAGCTGCCGCTTATTAGCAATGCTGTGTTGATTGGTGACCGGAAGAAGTTCCTGTCTATGCTGCTGACTTTAAAGGTACATGTTGCAAACAGGGTTTTTTTTTTAAAATTGACTGACGATACTCAGCTGCATATTTGAAATTTGGGCCTTTTCCTTGGATGCCTTGATGAGAAGACCAATTTCACCCCCTTCAGATCTACACAACGTCCAGCTAACTGGACTAGAGTCACCCAACACTCAACCCATCCAAGCTTGGGTTTTGTGCGGCCACTCGATTTTCCTTTGACATGGTTAAAAGGGTTACTGTTCTGACCGAGGCTTCCCAAGAGCGTGAAGCAAACTCCTTTCCCCAGCAAAAAAACCCTTTTATTAATTGACTGTGAATTCTGCACATTCACATCCAGCAAAGTCTTTCCAGGGAGGATTTAAAGTCATAGACCTTATCTGGCTTGGAGAGCTGCAAACTTGGCAAGGAGTCTCGGAGAGTCACGAACCAATTAAGTGAACTAATTGTCTCCTGCAAACTCCATTCCCCTTTCGCTCCTCTTTTATTTCCTCTGGGAGGGGCCATTCACCGTCCACCTGTGGCTTTACTCCCAAGTCGACCCCTGTTCTTTAGCTGCTCCCTTCATCTGGCAGCTCTGCACATCCGCACACTGGGAACAGGCTCCAGCTGTTCATCTGCCTCACTTATCTCCGACTCCGAAGGCAGCTGACAACTGTCTATTGCCCTGGTCCCCTTTCTCTGCTCCGCACAGAGCCTTCCCCAGACTCCAGGACTGGCCCATCTTCCTCCCCAACCTCCTCACGGTCTGAATCTGCGGCCAGCTCCGCTGGTGGGCCACAGCAGTCACGCGTAATTCTGTTGTTGTTATTATTAGTCTTCAGTGGATCCCGATACATCGGAACCCACCGACTGCCTGACCCAGGAAGCCAGAGACTTTTGCCAAAAAGCCGGCAGCAAAGCCACACGGGTGTCCGAGATTGTGCAGAGCAGAGACCGCGCCATTTACCGGGCTGTGCAAGATGGCATAGACCGCGTCAACAGGCGCTCCGCCAGCAACCTCAGCGCATCCAGAAGTGGGCGATTTTAGGAAAAGATTTCTCTATTTGGGGGAGAATTTGGTGAGTTTACAGTGATTGTGCAGAGGGCATTTTCCCTTCTGAGCTTAGAGGATTTTGGAAGGTGACGGGTTTTTGAAGCAAGGGAATAAACTCACCAAAACTGCACGAAATCCAGCCCACCTATCGTTTCCCTTCAATTCGTCCCTCAAGGACACCTACTAATGACCAATCCCCTCCCCACTTTAGGTCCATCGATGAAATTAAAGCGGCATGCGGTGGTCGAGAAGTACCAGAACGAAATCGAAGCTTTTTACAAGGATTGAAGTCGAGTCGCCTTCGCTCGGTCAGGAGGAGAAATCTTGCAAGTTTCTTTTGTAAAGCATTAACTGTTCCCATGCAAACATTACACTGGAAAAGGTATGAAATCGTTTTTGCAATTTTGGGCGGAAAGCATCGATAATACTTGCGGCTTCTCCATCTTATTTTCAATTTAGCAACCAGAAAAAAAACCGAATCGGAACTCCCAAATACATTTCAGTTAACATAGGCTTTTATTCTATTGCAGTTATATGGGCTAGAATGATGAATTAAGCTGTCCCTTGAAAATACTTCTAAGGCAAACTGTATTTTGATTTATTCTGAATTCCACAGGAACTATTCAATCGAATGGATAAAGGTCATTTTTAAGCCAGCTCAAGGAGGGGGGGGGAGAGAACATATGTCAAAAGATAAAAAGTATTTTGTAAAGCAAAGTTTGTCTTAAAAAATTTAGAAGTACCCCCAAATGTACTCGTAAAACTCTGCAATGAGCTATATAATTGGTTCAGATGGTGCTGTTGTGTTATTACAAGCTTTTATACTGCCATATTCCACATGGCTCTAAATAGATTATTTTATTCAACTAAAGACTTTTCCACGGTTCCAGATTCTTTTTTCCTCCAGCCTTAGTAGTTCCATTGAGAAATCTGAAGGCTTTCTATGATTCATGACGAAGCTTGTTTGTAACCCCAATGCTTAAACTTAATGTCCTTTCTAGAATCAGTCTGAGATCTTGCAGAGATAAAAGAGGGAGATGCAAAAATAGATTGTGGGAGCATTTGAAGCCTCACTTCTTATTAAAAGAACACAAAAAAGCAAGAGATTTCTTTGTAAAGTCTTTTATTTTCCTCTCGTTATGCATCCAATGGCAGGCCCCCCACTTTCATTTATTACAGACAGCTGCAAAAAAAACCAAAACACACATTCTGACCCAGGAAAAGATACGTTTCCCAGGTTTTGAGCCCCATACCAAGATATGAAAGTGACTGCATTAAATACCGCACAGAATCACACACAGGATAAAGCTGGCTGCCTCTCACGGATACTTTTCTGACCGTTAAAAATATCGAACGGAATTCTTGGTAGCAACGCAAGCAGTTCTTGCTGGTCTGATTTCAATGGGAATGTATATCACACACAACCCACTCTCAAAATTCCCTACCAAGCTGGAGGTTGGCAGTCCTGTTTGGATTGGTGGTCCTGCCGTAACTCGTACCTCCAATTTGGAAACTTAACGGGAATGTGCCACAGAAACTGGGCGGGGAATCAATGCAAGACATTCGAAAATAGAGGTGGTCCAGTCTTGGCACCTTTTAAGACTTGCGGACTTCCAACTCCCCAAATTCCCCAGCCAGCATGGCTCTCTGGGAATTGAAATCCACAAGTCTTAAAGATGCCAAGGTTGGACCACTCCTGTTTTAAAGGTTCGCAGGATAGTGGACTCGGTAAGTAAAAGGCCAACGGGACTTCCAAGAATTTCCAAGGAAAAGAGAGAAAGGTTCCATCTTTTAAGGAGTGGAAGTGCTAGCAGCAGAAATATCGATGCTTTGGTACCCAGCATCTCTGCAATTCCTCCACCATCATCTGTTCCCACGAGACAAAGGCAGATTCCCCTTCAAGGACATTTCATGCGTTGATCCCTCTTGCAACAGGAGAAAACTCCCACCTTAGCATGCATTTTGTGTTTGCTCACGTCACCTGGAACAAAAACGAATCAAGCAACCGTCAGCGTCCTCCACACCGCCCCACCTCACACGGAGTACATTTCTGGTTTCTTTTTTTTTTTTTTTTTACTGTAGTGCCTTGAACTCAGTTCATTGCAGAGCAGCGCACTGAAATATAACCCAAAGCTCTATAAACTCCAAGCACGATACGAATGGCCTGCAGATACATTCTAACCCCAAAATATATATATTTGATATTCACCGAGATAAATATTATTTTTTTTAAAAAGCATTAGCATTCCCTTCATAATCAGCAGCAGACAAAGGCAATTGATAGAATAGATCCGCGCTGGAAAACGCTAGAGCAAGGGATGATGTGTTAAAAAAAATATATACTGAAGCTGTAACAGGATAACATGTTAGTTTTACTGCTGAATGATATTCCTTCTGCCCTTAAAATCTGGATATTTGACATTTTAATGTACACGAGTTTGAAATGCCCCCCGTTTCAAGTCTTGATGCTTTGGAAGGGCAGCTTCCAGGAGTGAGTAATGAAAAAATAATTCTATTTCCAAAGGAATTTTTTGTTTTTAATTTTGTGCTATTTTTAAGGCCAGGAAGCTGCTTAAGAACAGCTTGAGGAGTGTCTTTTTACTGCTGGGGAGAGAAAAAAAAAATACTTCAAGTTTTGGAGTGTTTCTGGAAAGTGGAAGGGTCTGAAATGTAAGGGTAGCTAACAATGTTATCATTTCAAGCAATGGAAATGGACGTGACGTGTAATAAATAACAGCATCCTTTCGGGAGGGATTGAAACCAGGAGGACTCAGGGGAAGACTTCTATTCCATGGCTCTCACTCTGGCAGATCTCGGCGGTGAACTCCGAACATTTGGCGTTGCCTCCTAAATCTTTGGTCAAGACCTAAAATTGGGAAAGGGAGATGAAATTTTGCAAATTGTACATGGATCTTAAGATCATTTATGAACGGGGAAACTGAATAGGCTACCTGATCTAATTTTTCTACCATCAAATTTATAGGTCACACACACAAAGAAAGCTTCCGTTTTATAAGATTTGTACCGAAAGACAGATTTAATGTGTGGTTCCTGCTTTGAGTCTGGTATGAGGTGCAACTTTTGGCATCTTGTCACCTTAATTGATAGTGCTAACTGCATCATTTATACAGTAAAAATAGCAAAGGGTGATAAAACCATCATCACAGTCCAATTATGGTGACTTTACGACCATGGACTTCCAACTCCCAGAATTCCTGAGCCAGCCAGAATTCCTGGCTCAGGAATTCTGGGAGTTGAAATCCACTGATCACAAAGTTGCTATAGTTGGCCCACTCCTGGCCTAACCAATGCCTAACTCATTTTGGGAAAAGTGCTGGGATTTAGGCACGGAAGGCCTGAACCTAAATAAACAGACATTCAGTCCCAGAATGTGTGACCTTCCCAAAGTCACCTCAGTTTGGCGAACCTTAGCCAAGACCTACCTTCTGGTCTTTGATGGTGTCGAAGCAAGCCGTTTCTATTTTCATGGCGAAGTCGTGCATTCCCATGTGACGCAGCATCATGACGGCACTCAAGAGAAGCGCCGTTGGGTTGGCCAAGTCTTTCCCGGCAATATCCGGAGCTGTCCCGTGAACCTGCGAAGAGAAAGCATCCTCACCCCACTGACCCATCGCTACCCACCCACCCACCAAAGGCCAGTCTAACGAGCTGGGTCCGAGGCCCCTTACCGACTCAAAGATTGCAACTCCGTTAGCACCGATATTCCCACTGGGAGTCACACCAAGACCCCCGATCAAGCCCGCGCACAGATCACTGAAAAGAAAAACACACCACACAAAGAATGGGAAAGGGCAATTAGCCTTTGCAGTGGAAGATATTTGAGAAGCAGGGAAGCAAAATCAGGTCGCACCACAGGAGTCCGTTTGGAAAGAGAAGCGGTGGACGCATCTTCCACCCACAGGGACCACAATTGACCCAAACGCTACTTGCCTAAGGATGTCCCCATACAAATTTGGCATGACGAGGACATCAAACCGAGATGGATCCTGCACCATCTGGAGGAGAAAGACAGGTAACGGTTGTTTTTAACGTAAGCAGAACGGTGGCCCCTTAAACGACTCACCACACATGATATACATTCAGACACACGGTGTCAAGGTACATTTCGTTAAACTTAATATCTTTACAGTTTTCCGCCGCTTCTCTGCATTTTCTCAGAAAGAGGCCATCGGACATTCTCCTGCACGCAAGGAAAAGCAACACAAGTTGGAGGTCCAGACGTACAAACGGGTTTTTTTGAAATGATTATTTACAAGTAGCCATCAATCACTTGTAGCTAAGCAATTATAAAAGCTTCCTTTGAGCGAGTTAATTTGGAAAAGCGGAGAAGAGGGATTGAGTCTCAAATTGAATACATCTGCCTGCCAAAAAATATGCCTCCAATATACAACCTCTCTTTCTCTGACAATGTGGTTTTTTTTTTAGGTTTAGGTTTATTCGATTTATATGCCGCCCTTCTCCCAAGGACTCAGGGCAGCGTACAACATTAAAAGAAACACATAACACAAAAGTTAAAAGAAAAAATAAAAAAATTTAACATGGTTAAAAAAAAAAAAGCAGTTAGGATTCTGAAAACTGGAATAAGAACCGGGAAGGCTTGGAGTCATTTCTATCACCACCCATAATATTAGCTTTGTGCACAGCCGTAACTTTGCTCCTCTGATTATTCCTGGCATATTCGAAAGCAAAGTCAGCAATTCGCTTGCTAGCGTCCTCGGTGATGAGTTTAATGCTCTGCACAACGCCATCCACAATCTGAAAGACACGCAAAGGTTAAGCGAGTAGCAAAAAAAAAAAAAAAAGGTGGGGGGGAAGGGGGATTATGAAAAGCTTGGAAAAACCAAATTAAGCGGTGAGTTAAAAGTTAATTTCTTTTCAGTTCTTGTGTTAAATTCGAGCAGCCTGCTGAATCTGGGCGTATGGGACGGCTGGAGTTAAAGCCCACCAAACGCACCACGTGCTCGATGCCGCTGTATTCGCCTTCCGTGTTCTCTCGTATGGTGACGATGTCCACATCCGTGTAAGGGGTCTTGTAGCCCTCGATGGACACGCAAGGACGGACATTGGCATACAGGTCAAAGGTTTTACGGAGCAGCAAATTCATGGATGGGTGGCCAGCAGCGATGGGAGTTTTCAAAGGGCCTGGAGAAGAGGCAGAGGCACAAGAGGGTGTGGAAGTCCTCACTGGCAACACAACATTTAGAAAACCGGCGGTGAAGCAAGCAACATTTTCCCCCCTACACCCACACTAAAATGTGATTTAAAAAAGCCACAGGATATGGGACCTTCTTGGCGTATATCCAACCGTTATTGTAGAGGAATTCAAGCACGGGCTTATATCCAGAACTGCAGCAAACTTAATAGTTTCTTCCTTTCCATCCAAGTACCTTTTAATCCTATTTTGTTCTTGTCCATAGAATCTTTGGCATCTTGGGGTATCATCCACTTCCCCCCGGTCCTTGGATGGCAGTCACGTTTCTTTCTTCAAACTGAACAGGGACCTAAACACATTTTTATTTTCTTTGCATTATCAACCACCCTCATTATTGTCCTCAGAACCAGACAATTAAATTGCAACTTAAAAACCAACAACCCAGCAGAGCCTCAAGCTGGAAATTTCTGCCAAAGGAATAAAGGCAGGAGGGATAAGGGAACCCATGAAGCCACCCGTGGCCGAGTTTACCTTAGCAGCTTCAAAAATCTTCGCCACAGCAGCAGAGATTTCAGGCCCAATACCATCTCCTGGGATCAACGTTACCGTCTGAGGCTAGGAAAAAAAAAAATAAAATAAAACCCTCATCTATCAGATGTTATGCTTAAAGATAGTTTCAAGAAAGAAGAAAAAAACCCCTGGAGATTATTTGGACTTCAAATGATGCCCTGTAATTTCTGTACATTTTTTTTTAATTCTGCGTTACTCAATGAGAGGATCACAGCTTTCATTTTTTGCGGGGGGCTTCCCTGTCCCGCTACCTTTTTATGGATACAGAATTCAGACATCATCCTTGCAACGTGAAATGATCCACATTATTATGTAAAGGAGTTCACTTTCTTTGTTTTAAAGGGGGGCTGCTGTAAACGATGAAGTAAAAAGACTGATCTGATTATGGAGAAAACCTAGCAAGTTTTGTGATACAAATCTGTTCATGCCAGCCATTCCAATCCACTACTCGGGAACCATCAAGGGCAAATCCCTATTTGAATGCCAATCTTGAATGCCAAATAGCTGCCTCAAACTGGATGATTTGAGCATTTGAGTTTGGAACAGAATATCCTGCAATTCTTACAGGAGGATTTAGCAGTTTTGTGATGCTTTGTACGCCCTAGCACTCACCCCGTTAAATAGAATTTATTTTCTACACATTTTCCACATGGCACAGGAAACAGAAGTAACTCTTTTCCTTCCACTCTCCACTGTTTTAAACCAGTGGTTTTTTTTTCAAATTTGGCAACTTTAAGACATCTTGAATCCCACAGCCAGCAAAGTCTTATTTTGGTATTTTACAATCCTCTAGTAAAGGATTTTTTTTTTTAAAAAAGGGCAACAACTAGACTAGTATACTCACATTACTTGCAAAATTTCTGGTCACCTGTTTCTGAATTCTGAACCCCCCAAGAATACGAAAGACCTACAGCAACGAAATAAGAATATAGTTAATTTTAGCAGCCAGACTTCTGTATTAAATCAGCACTGAGTTTTAAACCAACATAAATACAACTCACTAAACAAATCAGCTCATTGCAGAACCAAGCAGAGGGGTTTGCAATTAGCCAGAAAACCAATCAAACTGAAGAGGGCAGAGATATCCCTCCCTGTCACCAAATTTAGTTTCTGAACGTTTCATTGCCTGACTAGTAACATCATCAGCGGGATTGTCTGTCCTCCTTAGCTTATAAATGTCTTATGTGCTAGTGGTGTAGATAGATAGATTGGATAGATGGATAGATGGATAGATGAGTGGATAGATAGATAGATAGATCGATAATTAGATAGATATAGATAGATAGACAGACAGATAATGATAGACAGACAGACAGATGGATATCTAGTTATAGATAGTAGATGATAGATAGATAGAAAGAGAGAGGATATAGATAGATAATTAGATAGATAGAAAGATAATGATAGACAGAAAGATAATGATAGATAGATAGACAGACGGATAATGATAGTTATAGATAGATGATAGATAGATAGAAGAGAGAGGAGATAGATAGATAGAAGAGAGAGAGCATATAGATAGATAGATAATTAGATATAGATAGAGATAATGATAGACAGAAAGATGATAGATAGATAGACAGATGGATAATGATAGTTATAGATAGAGATAGATAGATAAAAGAGAGAGGAGATAGATGATGAACAGATAATGATAGAGATAGATAGACAGATATTTAGTTAGATATACAGACAGACAGGATAATGAGAGTTAGATATAGAGATAGATAGGCAGACAATGATCTTGTCTATCAGACAGATAGATAAACTGATGGATGGATAGAGACAGATATATAAAATAAGTCAGGATAAATAATAACAGGCAGCAGACAACGATGACCGTGAATATCAGTAATCCCTTCCCAAAAGAGTGGGGGTCACACCTGCCACTCAATCTCAATGCAGCCAGTGGGGACCCTTCAAGCAGTCCTCCTCCCCTTCCTCCTGGCCTACCCCGCGGGTTGTTTGTGAGGAGGCAGCCAGCGGTGTGTGTGTGTGGTGTGTTGGGGAATCAGCCTCCCATAAGAGGCAGGCAGGGCCAGAGGAAGGGCAGAGGCTCCCACCTGGCTGCAAGGGGTGCTGGCCTACAACTCCCAGCCACCTCTCGGCCTGCCGCGGGGACTGCCGGGAGTTGTGGTTCGGTCCCCTCGGGAGGGCCGCAGACCGCGCTTGCTTCAAGGCAGTTGCCGCACTACAGCTCCCAGCAGCCCCCGCGCGCCTAGCAAGCGAAAGGCCTGCCGGGAGTTGTGGTCTCCGGGGCCCCGCGAGGCGCCAAGGGCGAAGCCGTCAAAGGGCGCCCGAGAGGGAGTCACGGAATGCCCCCCCCACCACGGGAAGGGAGGGCGATCCAACTCTCGCGAGACTTCCCAGGGGCCACCCGGGGGTCCTGCTGAGGGGGAAGCCAAGGTCACCCCTCAGGGCCCGCCTCACCTTCGGAACCCAGGAACACGTAGCCATGGCGAAGGGAGCGGAGGCGGCAGCGGCGACCCTTTCACTTCCTCGCCGGATCGCCCCCCCCCCGCTTGTCGGTCACGCCGCGGGTCTGAAGGGAAAGAATCGGCCGCGGCCTCTCCGGCGGCGCTGCGATGGGGATGCGCCGGCCAATCGGCGCCGGGGACTACCCCGGCTGGCAACGGATTGGTGGGAGGCGAGGAAGTCTACGCCCCGTCCCACCTCCGCGGCGGCCGGGGAGGAGCCTTTCCTGATTGGTCCGCGCGGCAACCCAGAGCTGTTGAGGGCGGGGCTGCAAAGGGCTAGAACTTGCCACGTGACCTGGCCTGAATTCGTCCCCTCCATGTGCGAATAGAATAGAATTCAGAATTGGAACGGAATGGAGTGGAATAGAGCTGTAAGGGACCTTGGAGGTCATCTAGTCTAACCCAAGCGGAGACCCTATATCATTTCTGACAGAAGGCAGTCCAGTCTCTTCTTGAAAGTCTCCAGGGATGAAGCTCCCGCAACTTTTGAATAACTGAAGAATAACAGAATAACAGAGTTGGAAGGGACCTTGGAGGTCATCTAGTCCAACCCTCCACCCAAGCAGGAGACCCTCCACCATTTCGGACAGATGGCAGTCCAGTCTCTTCTTGAAAGTCTCCAGGATGAAGCTCCCACAACTTTTGAATAACAGAAGAATAACAGAGTTGGAAGGGACCTTGGAGGTCTTCTAGTCCAACCCCCTGCTCAAGGAGCAGACTCTCTATGCCATTCCAGACAAGTGGCTGTCCAGTCTCTTCTTGAAAGCCTCCAGGGATGAAGCTCCCACAACTTCCGAAGGCAACGTCTGTTCCGTGGGTTGATTGTTCACTATCTCACTTATCAGAAATTTCCTCCTTATTTCCAGGTTGAATCTCTCCTTGGTCAGTTTCCATCCATTCTTCCTTGTCTGGCCTTCAGGGCTTGGGAAATACGCAGTGTAGTTTACAACAAAAGTAAAATGATTTCATGCTTACCTAGGAATTAAGTAGCCTTTGATTTCAAATGTAATTTGCATTTTGAAAGGACTATTACCCCCCCCAAAGTAATACATTCCCAAGTGGCGTTTCTACTGCCTTCCTAAAATTTAATTAGTTAAATCTTAACTAATTAAAGGAGAGAAGCAACCTAGAACTAAGGAGAAATTTCCTGAAAGAGAGAACCATCAACCAATGGAATGGTTTTCCTTCAGAAGTTGTGGTTGCTCCAACACCGAAGATTTTAAAGAAGAGGCTGGACAGCCACTTGTCTGGAATGGCATAGAGAGTCTGCTCCTTGAGCAGGGGTTGGACTAGAAGACCTCCAAGGTCCCTTCCAGCTCTATTCTGATGGAAGAAAAACTCTTAAGAAGTTATGGGTGCCCCAATACTGGACGTTTTTAAGAAGAGATTGGAGAAGAGTTTGTCTGAAATGATACAGGTTTCCTGCCTGAGCAGAGGGGTTGGACTAGACGACCTCCAAGCTCCCTTCCCACTCTGTTATTTTGCTGTCCGTTCTTCTCATCCTCTGCTCCCCTTCTCTATAGTACAGATGGATCTTATTTGCTCAGTGGGCAGATCAACGAGAAGCATGGACATTTATCTTGTGGGAGGATTCATCCCCGAAGGCTTTCAAGAAGAGGCTGGACTGTCATCTGTCAGAAATGCTGTAGGGTCTCCTGCTCGGGCTTGGGGGGGGGTTTGGACTAGATGACCTCCAAGCTCCCTCTTCCAACTCTGTTATCACTCTTGTTTAGAAGTTGTGGAGCTTCATCCCCGGAGACTTTCAAGAAGAGACGGACTGCCATCTGTCAGAAATGCCGTAGGGTCTCCTGCTCGGGCTTGGCGGGGTTGGGCTAGATGACCTCCAAGCTCCCTCTTCCAACTCTGTTATCACTCTGTTGTTTAGAAGTTGGGAGCTTCATCCCCGGAGGCTTTCAAGAAGAGACAGGACTGCCATCTGTCAGAAATGCTGTAGGGTCTCCTGCTCGGGCTTGGCGGGGGGACTAGATGACCTCCAAGCTCCCTCTTCCAACTCTTGTTATTACTCTCTTGTTTAGAAGTTGTGGGAGCTCCATCCCTGGAGACTTTCAAGAAGAGACGGGACTGCCATCTGTCAGAAATGCTGTAGGGTCTCCTGCTCGGGCTTGGGGGGGGGGTTGGACTAGATGACCTCCAAGCTCCCTCTTCCAACTCTGTTATTACTCTGTATTAAATCTATTTGCTGGCTTTCGGCCATTAAAAAAAAAAAAAACCGAGACGAAGTGCTGCCACCGTGTGGCCGAAGCCGCGCAGCGCGCGCGATGGAGAGAGCGCTTTTCCCTCCGCCTTTGGAGATCGGAGGCAGCCGAGATGGTTTCTCCAGACCTGGGAGGCGTCTCCTCCGTGTCTGCCTCCAGCAGAGCCCTCCTGCTGCCCCCCAGGGACGAAAGAGGGAGCCCGAAGCGCCTCCTCTGGGCCTGATCTTCATGGGGGAGTTTAAGCCCCTCTC
>NC_045556.1:2652434-2654934 GCF_009769535.1 Thamnophis elegans | reverse complement strand
ATTTTTAGTTCAGAGTTTTCCCTTGTACAATATAGAATAGAATAACAGAGTTGGAAGGGACCTTGGAGGTCTTCTAGTCCAACCCCCTGCCTAGGCAGGAAATCCTAGACCGTTTCAGACAAATGGCTATCCAACATTTCTTAAAAACTTCCAGTGTTGGAGCATCCACAACTTCTGGAGGCAAGTTGTTCCACTGATTAATTGTTCTCACTGTCAGGAAATTTATCTCCAGTTCTAAGTTGCTTCTCTCCTCAATTAGTTCCACCCATTGCTTCTTGTCCTGCCCTCAGGTGCCTTGGAGAATAGCTTGACTCCCTCTTCTTTGTGGCAGCCCCTAAGATATTGGAACGATGCTATCATATCACCCCTAGTCCTTCTTTTCATTCAACTAGACCTCCCAGTTCCTGCAACCGCTTCTATTTAGCCTCCAGTCCCCTAATCCTCTTTGTCCACTGGCATTGTTCTGACTGTTAGGAAATTTCTCTTTAGCTCTAGGTAGCTTCTCTCCTTGATTAGTTTCCACCCGTTGCTTCTTGTCCTGCCTTCAGGGGATTTGGAGAATAGCTTGACTCCCTCTTTGTGGAAGCCCCTCAAATATTGGAACACTGCTATCATGTCTCCCCTAGTCCTTCTTTTCATCAAACTAGACATACCCAGTTCCTGCAATTGTTCTCATATGTTTTAGTCTCCAGTCCCCCTAATCCTCTTTGTTGCTCTTCTCCTGCCCTCTTTCGAGAGTCTCCACATCTTTTCTCCATCATGCGACCAAAACCTGAATGCAAATATTCCAAGTGTGGCCTTTTCAGGCCTTATAAGGGTTATTAACACTTCACGTGATCTTGATTCTAATCCCTCTGTTTATGTAGCCTAGAACTGGTTGGTTTGAATTGGTGCCCTTCAGAAATTCTGGAGCACAATTCCCATAATCCAGGCTCTACGCCGTAATGTTTTGTTGCAGCTCTTGATTTTACAAAATGATATTTTGGATTTCTTAGCTTTGATGCATTCCCAAACACGCTGAACCAACGCGAGGGGGGGGGGGGCGGGAGGGAATCTAGCAACCATTCGCATCGGTCAATGGTATTTGTGATGTATTTTGAATGTTCAGTTGGATGAGTTTCATGTTTAATGAATAAAGTGTATATAATGATATAATAACAACCAAAGATTAACCACATAATAATAATAATAATATTTTTAAAAGGGGGAGCCTAAACCTTCCACCTTTCAAAACTCCAGAGTCCTTTATCTCTGCAAATTCAGTGAGGCAAAAAGGACAGTAGAATTATTTTAGCTGTACGGCGTTTAACCTGCATGATCTCATCGGAAATTGTTTCATTATGAAGGGCATCATGTCAGACCCAGTAAAAAATTTACACATAGATAGATAAAAGAGAGGGGGGGGGGGGAAACAGGAGCAGCCATGTAAGCATCAGAAATGGATCTTACTTACACGGCCATTTCCATCAAGTGGAAAGAAGAAAGGAATGGATTCTCTCGGTTGAAAAAGAAAAAAATTATCGTGGAAGGAACTCTTCTGAAGAGAAATGGGATTTTTCAGAAGATTTCTCCTTTCTAATTTCATCAGATGCTCATTTTCTTAGAGGATAATTCACTTTTTATCGGTCTCAGTTTTGGTCTTCTGGCTGACCATTTATACAAAGCCAGGATCCTACTGTAAAAAGAAAATAATAAATAATACATAACTCAGTTGGATAGAGGCTGAGCAGATGCATGTGTAAATCGCAGAAAAGGTGGCTCATTTTAATTCGGAGAAGAATTAAATCTATCTGCCAACCTTTGATGTTTTATTTTATTAGTTTAGTTTTAGTTAGTTTTAGTTTAGTTAGTTAGTTAGTTTTAGTTTAGTTTGTTTTTAGTTTAGTTTAGTTTTAGTTTAGTTTTAGTTTTAGTTTTAGTTTAGTTTAGTTTAGTTTAGTTTAGTTTAGTTTTAGTTTAGTTTAGTTTAGTTTGAGTTAGTTTAGTTTAGTTTTAGTTTTAGTTTAGTTTAGTTAGTTTAGTTTAGTTTTAGTTTAGTTTTAGTTGAGTTTGAGTTTGAGTTTGAGTTTAGTTTTAGTTTTAGTTTGAGTTAGTTTAGTTAGTTTAGTTTTAGTTTAGTTTTAGTTGTTTAGTTTAGTTTAGTTTTAGTTAGTTTAGTTTAGTTTAGTTAGTTAGTTAGTTTAGGTTAGTTTTTGAGTTTGAGTTTGTTGAGTTTAGTTGAGTTTAGTTTTAGTTTAGTTTAGTTTTAGTTAGTGAGTTTGAGTTTAGGTTTAGTTTAGTTAGTTTAGTTTGAGTTTAGTTTGAGTTAGTTTGAGTTTATTTTAGTTAGTTTAGTTTAGTTTTAGTTTTAGTTTAGTTTAGTTTAGTTAGTTTTAGTTTAGTTTAGTTAGTTTTAGTTTGATTTGAGTTTTGGCGTTTCGTTTGCGTTTGTTTGCGTTTAGTTTGCGTTTCGCGTTTTCGTTTTAGTTTCGTTTCGGTTTAGGGATGATTTCTCTTCCCT